>NW_023347886.1:0-204 GCF_001411555.2 Juglans regia | reverse complement strand
GGCGTCGCCGGTGGCTGGGGAAGCGGGGGAGCCGGGCGGTGTCGACCACCGCCGGCGCACGGCGGCGGGCTGGGGAAGAGACCAACGCACGGCGAGAGAGAAAAAGAGAAAAAGCTCGCGCGCGGGAGATGGCCAGGAGAGAAGAAAAAGAAAAGAAAAAAGAAAAGAAGAAAGGGAAAAGAAAAGGAAAAGAAAAATAGAGGG
>NW_023347885.1:0-204 GCF_001411555.2 Juglans regia | reverse complement strand
ATCGCCGGCCCCCATCCGCTTCCCTCCCGACAATTTCAAGCACTCTTTGACTCTCTTTTCAAAGTCCTTTTCATCTTTCCCTCGCGGTACTTGTTTGCTATCGGCCTCTCGCCCATATTTAGCCTTGGACGGAATTTACCGCCCAATTGGGGCTGCATTCCCAAACAACCCGACTCGCCGACAGCGCCTCGTGGTGCGACAGGG
>NW_023347884.1:0-204 GCF_001411555.2 Juglans regia | reverse complement strand
GGATGTAGGTTATGTATCTTATTTAAGGCCGTGTACCCTATATGGTTATATTGATTTTGATGCCTGGGTTTTTATTTAGCGCTTATGTAAGTCCCAGGTGTCGTACTTGTAACCACGGTTTCCCTCCGCCACAAGTGAGGACAATCAATAAAATTGGGGTCTTGTCCTCTTTTTTTTTTTTTAAAAAAAAAAAAAAAAAAAAAA
>NW_023347883.1:0-204 GCF_001411555.2 Juglans regia | reverse complement strand
AAGTTAGAAATTAATTACTAACAATTAGAAATGTGAAAAGAGACAACTTAGAGTAAAATTACCATTTTACCCTCTACATGTGGGCAAATGACCATTTTACCCCCCTAACTTAAGGATTTGATATCCTAATTCCAAAAAATTACCAAAATTTTCATTCCTCATGTAAATTTTGTCCCAAACTCAAATCTCAACTCAGAAAAATTT
>NW_023347882.1:0-204 GCF_001411555.2 Juglans regia | reverse complement strand
TAGGATCAAGACGCGAGCACGACAATCGTTCGTGTCAAACGAGAACGCTCGGTTTGGGATAAAGAGGCCGGAGACCCCCCACACCAACACAATGTTCCGCATCTAAGAGCACGAGAACGCCCACATGGTCCATGACAACCAACGTAAACTCGAAGGCTTGCATGGTAACACGTGGACAACTTCAGAGTCCAGCCAGCACCCAAA
>NW_023347881.1:0-204 GCF_001411555.2 Juglans regia | reverse complement strand
ACCAGAGTTTCCTCTGGCTTCGCCCCGCTCAGGCATAGTTCACCATCTTTCGGGTCCCGACAGGTATGCTCTCACTCGAACCCTTCTCAGAAGATCAAGATCGGTCGGCGGTGCAACCCACAAGGGGATCCCACCAATCAGCTTCCTTACGCCTTACGGGTTTACTAGCCCGTTGACTCGCACACATGTCAGACTCCTTGGTCC
>NW_023347880.1:0-204 GCF_001411555.2 Juglans regia | reverse complement strand
TTCACTTCGAAAAAGTGAATCATAAACTTAGTACTAAAAATTCCTAAATATTCATATTAACCTTTAGTGAAAATCTTTTACCGAAATTTAACCTCGAAGTGCCCCTAAAAATAATTTCACAATTTCCAACAGACGTTTCGTCCGGAATTGTGAAAATAGGATATTGTGCCATAAAATCCTAAATAATCCACTGAGTGTAATGGC
>NW_023347879.1:0-237 GCF_001411555.2 Juglans regia | reverse complement strand
GCAAGCCATGGGGCATGCCCGCGGGGCTGTCAAGGCATGCCATGGGGCTGTCAAGTCAGGCTGTCAAGTCAGGCCATGGGGCTTGCCATGGGGCTGTGAAGGCAAGCCATGGGGCGTGCACGCGGGGCTGTCGAGGCAAGCCATGGGGCATGCCACGGGGCTGCCAAGGCATGCCATGGGGCTGGCAAGGCAAGCCATGGGGCGTGCGAGCGGGGCTGTCAAGGCAAGCCGTGGGGC
>NW_023347878.1:0-204 GCF_001411555.2 Juglans regia | reverse complement strand
GCTAGTATGTCGCTCAAGGATTATATGAATTTTAAGTAATTAGTTTGATGGGTGCGATCATACCAGCACTAATGCACCGGATCCCATCAGAACTCCGCAGTTAATCGTGCTTGGGCGAGAGTAGTACTAGGATGGGTGACCTCCTGGGAAGTCCTCGTGTTGCACCCCTCGTTTTTGTTTTTTCCGCCTTGCGAGATAAATTGA
>NW_023347877.1:0-204 GCF_001411555.2 Juglans regia | reverse complement strand
TCTGGACCTGGTAAGTTTCCCCGTGTTGAGTCAAATTAAGCCGCAGGCTCCGCTCCTGGTGGTGCCCTTCCGTCAATTCCTTTAAGTTTCAGCCTTGCGACCATTCTCCCCCCGGAACCCAAAGACTTTGATTTCTCATAAGGTGCCGGCGGAGTCCTTAAAGCAACATCCGCCGATCCCTGGTCGGCATCGTTTATGGTTGAG
>NW_023347876.1:0-204 GCF_001411555.2 Juglans regia | reverse complement strand
CAATGCTTTGTTTTAATTAAACAGTCGGATTCCCCTTGTCCGTACCAGTTCTGAGTCGACTGTTCGACGCCCGGGGAAGACCGCCGAAGCGATCGTTCCGAGTCCGTCCCCCGGCCGGCACGCGGCGACCCGCTCTCGCCGCGGGAGCAGCTCGAGCAGTCCACCGACAGCCGACGGGTTCGGGACTGGGACCCCCGTGCCCAG
>NW_023347875.1:0-204 GCF_001411555.2 Juglans regia | reverse complement strand
CCGCCCCTACCGTTCCCCTCCCCATCGGCCGGCGCCCCTTCCCCGTGAATCTCAGCCCCTACCTCGCCGCCATTAGCCTCCACGCGCAACCCCCTGCCGTGGCTTCATTTCCTTCGCGCGCCGCCGTCGCGCCACCATTGGCCACCATCTTCCTACCACTTCATCCCCGACCTCTTGGCAACCCAATGGACCCAACCCCGGCTC
>NW_023347874.1:0-204 GCF_001411555.2 Juglans regia | reverse complement strand
TTATTTTTTTGTTTTGTTTTGAAGTTTGAATTAAAATTTTGAGAAGTTTTTTTTTTTTTTTTATAATTAGTAAGAGATGAGAACACCTACTTACAAGCTAAAACAGAATACAACTAAAGCAAAACATTACAATCATTCCCATTCCTTACAAGATTCTTCACCCAAAAACTTAAATTACTAAGGAAAAACTCCCTAACTTCCCCT
>NW_023347873.1:0-204 GCF_001411555.2 Juglans regia | reverse complement strand
AAGCATCACCTATCGATTTTTGCCTATTTTCGATTTTTTTTGATTTTTCGGATTTATTTAATCAAAAAAATTAAATAAAAAAATCCCGATGTCGAAAAATTGTGCGGCTTGCTCCTACTTCAAGATATGATTTTTCTAAGCATGCCTGCAAAAAATCTCGTCCAAATTCAAAGTATTTCGATAAAAAAGGCCTTTATGTTTCCT
>NW_023347872.1:0-204 GCF_001411555.2 Juglans regia | reverse complement strand
CCGCCGCGCCCTCCTACTCATCGGGGCCTGGCACTTGCCCCGACGGCCGGGTATAGGTCGCGCGCTTCAGCGCCATCCATTTTCGGGGCTAGTTGATTCGTCAGGTGAGTTGTTACACACTCCTTAGCGGATTTCGACTTCCATGACCACCGTCCTGCTGTCTTAATCGACCAACACCCTTTGTGGGTTCTAGGTTAGCGCGCA
>NW_023347871.1:0-204 GCF_001411555.2 Juglans regia | reverse complement strand
GAAATCACAGTGTGGAATGTCCAAATTGGATTAGAGAAGTTTTATTTGGACACTTGGCAAGATCTTAGCCACACTTAGTGAATAATTTTAGACACTTGGTACCATAAGGAACGTTTGTTGGATTTGAAGGAATCAAGGTGTGAGATCATGTCGCTTAAGCAAAACTTTGTTTCATCTGCTCAACCAAATTGTGCCAGATCAAAG
>NW_023347870.1:0-204 GCF_001411555.2 Juglans regia | reverse complement strand
TGAGCGTCAAGCTTAACAATTTTTGGTCCACCTCTTATTCTTTGTCCTCTTTCACATTGCTTTTCTTTTTTTAAATGATTCTTTCATGGGTGCATGCAACAACTTGTTATATGGCGGTAGTTGTATTTCAATTATATCTCTATTCCAGTCCTTGCACGCAAGCATTTTCTACATATAAAATTGGACTTACTTTTCATTATTTTT
>NW_023347869.1:0-204 GCF_001411555.2 Juglans regia | reverse complement strand
GGTCTTTGTACTGATATGCCTACACGATGGAACTCAACATTTCTGATGTTAGAGGCGGCCCAAGAATATAGGCTGGCATTTACATTATTGGGTGATGAAGACATCCAATATGTAAAATATTTTGATGATCACGGGGGATTGGGGAAACCCGTAGCTGATGATTGGGAAGTTGTAACTATTTTTGTAGACTTTTTGAGGCTTTTT
>NW_023347868.1:0-203 GCF_001411555.2 Juglans regia | reverse complement strand
CTCCTGGTGGTGCCCTTCCGTCAATTCCTTTAAGTTTCAGCCTTGCGACCATCCCCCCCCCGGAACCAAAAGACTTTGATTTCTCATAAGGTGCCGGCGGAGTCCTTAAAGCAACATCCGCCGATCCCTGGTCGGCATCGTTTATGGTTGAGACTAGGACGGTATCTGATCGTCTTCGAGCCCCCAACTTTCGTTCTTGATTA
>NW_023347867.1:0-204 GCF_001411555.2 Juglans regia | reverse complement strand
CTTGGCAGCCCCGTGGCTTGCCTTGACAGCCCCGTGGCAAGCCCCATGGCATGCCTTGGCAGCCCCGTGGCTTGCCTTGACAGCCCCGTGGCAAGCCCCCCGGCATGCCTTGGCAGCCCCGCTCGCACGCCCCATGGCCTGCCTTGGCAGCCCCGTGGCAAGCCCCATGGCCTGCCTTGACAGCCCCGTGGCAAGCCCCATGGC
>NW_023347866.1:0-204 GCF_001411555.2 Juglans regia | reverse complement strand
CTCCCGAGTGCTCCTTCTTGTCAATTTATCTCGCAAGGCGGAAAAAACAAAAACGAGGGGTGCAACACGAGGACTTCCCAGGAGGTCACCCATCCTAGTTCTCCTCTCGCCCAAGCACGCTTAACTGCGGAGTTCTGATGGGATCCGGTGCATTAGTGCTGGTATGATCGCACCCATCAAACTAATTACTTAAAATTCATATAA
>NW_023347865.1:0-204 GCF_001411555.2 Juglans regia | reverse complement strand
CTCTCTTGCCTTTTACCTCAAGAGTTTTTCCACTCAAGTTCTTTAAGAACTAATTGACTCAATCAAGACAAAGCAACCTTATTTTATCCCAACTAGTAATTAGGTCCAAGAAACAAGAACAAGAGAAACACAGAAGGAATGAAAGAAAAAAAAAAAAAAAAAAAAAAAAAAAAAAAAAAAAAAAAAAAAAAAAAAAAAAAAAAA
>NW_023347863.1:0-204 GCF_001411555.2 Juglans regia | reverse complement strand
CCTCAGAGGGAGTGCACGGCCGAGCTCGGCGGCTAACGTGAACCTCGGGGCATTTTATCTGGTTGGCATGCCAGTGGCAGTTGGGCTCGCTTTTCGGCTCGGGGGTGGGGTCTGTGGGCTTTGGCTGGGGTTGTTATCGGCGCAGGGATGCTGCGCTGGGCTCATGTTTTACGTGATCGGGACTACGGATTGGGACTTCCAAGC
>NW_023347862.1:0-204 GCF_001411555.2 Juglans regia | reverse complement strand
GTGGTTTGCCGTGGGTGGCGGCGCAAAGGGCGGTTTTAAGGCCAAAAAGTCGAAATCGGAAATGTACTTAGTGTGGCTTCACCGGTGACGGATCGGAGCCGGGGTTGGGTCCAAAGGGTTGCCAAGAGGTCGGGGATGAAGTGGTAGGAAGATGGTGGCCGGAGGTGGAGCGACGACGGCGCTGGAGCGAATGGTGGCCGCGGC
>NW_023347861.1:0-204 GCF_001411555.2 Juglans regia | reverse complement strand
GTCGAAAAATTGTGAGGCTTGCTCCTACTTCAAGATATGATTTTTCTAAGCATGCCTGCAAAAAATCTCGTCCAAATTCAAAGTATTTCGATAAAAAAGGCCTTCATGTTTCCTCGGACATTTGATGTTTCCTCCTGCCGGTTGGGATTTGGCTCTAAATGCTCTTTAGGGGGGGCATGCAAGCCCCAACATGGTCAGCCAGGA
>NW_023347860.1:0-204 GCF_001411555.2 Juglans regia | reverse complement strand
CGGGCCATGCCTTGACAGCCCCATGGCTTTCCTTGACAGCCCCATGGCATGCACAGCGAGGTTAGCACGGTGCCCACGGGCCATGCCTTGGCAGCCCGATGGCTCGCCTTGGCAGCCCCACTGGCATGCCCCATGGCTTGCCTTGACAGCCCCGTGGCTTGCCCCATGGCATGCCTTGACAGCCCCGCCGGCACGCCCCATGGC
>NW_023347859.1:0-204 GCF_001411555.2 Juglans regia | reverse complement strand
TGGCAGTACCATAGGATGCCCGCGAACAAAAGACTCTAACCTCTTATTTTTGTCACTCTGCGCTCAATTGGTTTTCTACAAAGCTTGGGCAAAGTGGTAAAAATTGGAGTTGCTCCGATTCGCCCCGTGTTGGGGAATACTTACCCTATGGTCATGGTAGTACCACAGGATGCCCGCGAGCAAAAGACTCCAACCTCTTATTTT
>NW_023347858.1:0-257 GCF_001411555.2 Juglans regia | reverse complement strand
GCTTTAGGGACGGATTTGGTGGCACCTAGTGCCGCGCATGGGCTTGTTGATGGGGGCAATCGGTCGTGCTAGGGGCTTTCTCACGTTGGCTAGCCCTCGTGTGCTCTAGTCTACCCCATGGCGGTTGGGCCTATTTGTTTGGATGTCTCCTTTGCAACATGCTTGTGCACGGCGGATGGTGTTATGGCACCCAGTGCTACGCACATTGTTGCTCTCGGGGGTATCCGGATGATGCTGGCCTCGCTTCCATGGGGTTT
>NW_023347857.1:0-204 GCF_001411555.2 Juglans regia | reverse complement strand
AAGAACGTAGCGAAATGCGATACTTGGTGTGAATTGCAGAATCCCGCGAATCATCGAGTCTTTGAACGCAAGTTGCGCCCGAAGCCATTCGGCCGAGGGCACGTTTGCCTGGGTGTCACGCATCGTTGCCCCAACCCCAAACACTTCTTATGATGTGTGGGGTGCGGGGAAGACATTGGCCTCCCGTGTGCTTCTGCTCGCGGT
>NW_023347856.1:0-204 GCF_001411555.2 Juglans regia | reverse complement strand
AAAAAAATTTTCCCCAAAAAAAAAAAAAAAAAAAAAAGAATAGCCAACTAAAGGTATTGAACTCTCTGGTGTGGAAATCAAGTTCTGATCCCAATTTCAGACCTTATTGTACATGTCTAGCCAACTAAAAAGACAACTAATTGTTTGGTGATGTGCTACGCGCTTTATCATCAATCTAAACAACCAATCAATCATGGTCCTAGA
>NW_023347855.1:0-204 GCF_001411555.2 Juglans regia | reverse complement strand
GAGGACTTCCCAGGAGGTCACCCATCCTAGTACTACTCTCGCCCAAGCACGCTTAACTGCGGAGTTCTGATGGGATCCGGTGCATTAGTGCTGGTATGATTGCACCCATCAAACTAATTACTTAAAATTCATATAATCCTTGAGCGACATACTAGCGTCCTTCCGATCCCAATCCAAACGGAGATCTGATCCAAACCCATGGCT
>NW_023347854.1:0-204 GCF_001411555.2 Juglans regia | reverse complement strand
CACGCTGAAACGCCGCCGAGAGAGAGAGGAGGGTGGCGACGGCAGTGGGCTTCCCGGAAGGGAGTGGGTGCGACGGAACAAGGGCGTCCGGCAATTTCTATGGTGACTGGTCGGTGGTTCGACGTTCCTCAAGGTGGCTACCGTTGAAGCGAAACAGAGGCTTCGGCCTTCACGTCCGTGGCTGCTGCGGCGTGTCCTCGCGGC
>NW_023347853.1:0-204 GCF_001411555.2 Juglans regia | reverse complement strand
CTGGTATGATCGCACCCAACAAACTAATTATTTTAAATTCATATAATCCTTCAGCGAAATACTAGCGTCCTTCCGATCCCAATCCAAACGGAGATCTGATCCAACCCCATGGCTACGCGATGGGCAGGACGAGATTTTCCCAAAAATGCACTCCCGAGTGGTCCTTCTTGTCAATTTTTCTCGCAAGGCGGAAAAAACAAAAAC
>NW_023347852.1:0-204 GCF_001411555.2 Juglans regia | reverse complement strand
AACAAGATGCAAGTACAATTGCTTCATCTATTTACCTGTAAGAAAACAAATGCTGGATGAGTGGTTTCTAAAAAAGAAACTTCCGAGGGTGCGGTGCACGGAACAGGGGTTTACTTTACAGGAGTGGGTCCGAAGGACCCTGCCTTGGAGAGGTTCCCGACATTAAAAAAAAAAAAAAAAAACTTAAATGGAATTCTTTATTCA
>NW_023347851.1:0-204 GCF_001411555.2 Juglans regia | reverse complement strand
ACATAACCATCCTTATCTCTACGACACGCCACACGGAGTGTCGCTGCTACATGGAGTACACTCCACGTATACTCCCTTCATACACACCACGTTACCATTATGGCCTACCTACCATATGGTACATCACTCCATCACAGGGAGTACGTTCCACTCGTACTCCCTTTACATAAGCTCCATCACCACTATGGCCTACACGCCATATGG
>NW_023347850.1:0-204 GCF_001411555.2 Juglans regia | reverse complement strand
GGATGATGAGAAATTTTCGTACCTTATTTCAATCGAAAATTGAAGCAGCGGCGGCAAAGCGAGGTAGAGGCGGCACGACGATGCAGAGGCTGCACGGCGGGCGATGCAGAGGCAAGAGAACGCAGAGGCGAGAGATTGAGACGAGGGAGTTGAGTGAATTGGGAAAGTGCGGCGCCGGGGGGGGGGGGGGGGAAAAAAAGGGAA
>NW_023347849.1:0-204 GCF_001411555.2 Juglans regia | reverse complement strand
GCTGCCTGTTACCTGATCAACAGATCACCTTCTGCACCACTGGAATTTGAAATTCCTGAGAAGGTTTGGTCTGGAAAAGATGTTTCTTACTCTCACCTGAGAGTGTTTGGGTGCAAAGCCTTTGCACACGTATCCAAGGAGCTGAGACAGAAGCTCGATGTCAAGTCAACTCCATGTATCTTTGTTGGATATGGAGATGAAGAA
>NW_023347848.1:0-204 GCF_001411555.2 Juglans regia | reverse complement strand
ACAAAGTGCACAAAACTAGCTCATGTCTACACCAGTCATGACACAAAATACTTTCTCTTATATTGAATTTATGCATATGCAGAATAAACATCTGAGGTTGTTTTTAGCTCATTTCTTTTCAAAAACAAACACGTTTATTTTCAAAGTCAACCTCATTTTATTTCTTTTATGCAAAACTAGTATATGAACCCCGCTTACCTGGAC
>NW_023347847.1:0-217 GCF_001411555.2 Juglans regia | reverse complement strand
CTCAACAACTGTCCCGATTGTTACTATTTTCTCTTCTCTTATTTCCCATGCCTAGCGGGGCAGGCTCGACACCACACAATGCTTCCACACGCTCAGCTAGCCTTGTGCTTGGATGGGGTGTGGTTCAATTTGTTTGATGTTGTGGTCTGGCGGACGTAACGGCGTGTGAGTGGTGACAAGGTTGTATGTCTTGACAGGCTCCGTGCTTGTGCATCGA
>NW_023347846.1:0-204 GCF_001411555.2 Juglans regia | reverse complement strand
ACACGAGGACTTCCCAGGAGGTCACCCATCCTAGTACTACTCTCGCCCAAGCACGCTTAACTGCGGAGTTCTGATGGGATCCGGTGCATTAGTGCTGGTATGATCGCACCCATCAAACTAATTACTTAAAATTCATACAATCCTTGAGCGACATACTAGCGTCCTTCCGATCCCAATCCAAACGGAGATCTGATCCAAACCCAT
>NW_023347844.1:0-204 GCF_001411555.2 Juglans regia | reverse complement strand
CATCCATTTTCGGGGCTAGTTGATTCGGCAGGTGAGTTGTTACACACTCCTTAGCGGATTTCGACTTCCATGACCACCGTCCTGCTGTCTTAATCGACCAACCCTTTGTGGGTTCTAGGTTAGCGCGCAGTTGGGCACCGTAACCCGGCTTCCGGTTCATCCCGCATCGCCAGTTCTGCTTACCAAAAATGGCCCACTTGGAGC
>NW_023347843.1:0-204 GCF_001411555.2 Juglans regia | reverse complement strand
ACCACCATTGTAGGCCTCTATCCTACAATCGAAAGTTGATAGGGCAGAAATTTGAATGATGCGTCGCCGGCACGATGGCCGTGCGATCCGTCGAGTTATCAAGAATCATCAGAGCAACGGGCAAAGCCCGCGTCGACCTTTTATCTAATAAATGCATCCCTTCCAGAAGTCGGGGTTTGTTGCACGTATTAGCTCTAGAATTAC
>NW_023347842.1:0-204 GCF_001411555.2 Juglans regia | reverse complement strand
GGAGATGCCCGTCAAACCCCATGGAAGCGAGGCCAGCATCATCCGGATACCCCCGAGAGCAACAATGTGCGTAGCACTGGGTGCCATAACACCATCCGCCGGGCCCAAGCATGGTGCAGAGGGGGCATCCAAACAAATAGGCCCAACCGCCATGGGGTAGACTAGAGCACCCGAGGGCTAGCCAACGTGAGAAAGCCCCTAGCA
>NW_023347841.1:0-204 GCF_001411555.2 Juglans regia | reverse complement strand
CCATGTGGGCGTTCTCGTGCTCTTGGATGCGGAACATTGTGTTGGTGTGGGGGGTCTCCGGCCTCTTTATCCCAAACCGAGCGTTCTCGTTTGACACGAAAGATTGTCGTGCTCGCGTCTTGATCCTATCCTCCTTCCGGAGTGGTAGGTTTACGTGCGGTGCCGGCATCGAGAATGAATGCTACCTGGTTGATCCTGCCAGTA
>NW_023347840.1:0-204 GCF_001411555.2 Juglans regia | reverse complement strand
GAGAGAGAGAGAGGGGAAGTAGGCATATATATAAAAGAAAGAAAACATTGGTTTGCCAATTTTGAAGGAAAGGGAAAAACAAGCGGAAAACCACTTTAATGAAAGAAAACATTTTAGTGTCTAGTTATTTCATTCCACATTATTCTTCCTGGCTATTAATAAACCATAAAATTAAAAAAAAAAAAAAAAAAAAAAATTTAAGAA
>NW_023347839.1:0-204 GCF_001411555.2 Juglans regia | reverse complement strand
CTTTCTCTGCTTGCAGATTTCTAACCATTGCTTCTTGATTATCCATGCTATTCCTCACTTCACCTAACACCAAGTTCAACCGCTCAAACTCATGTTGCATGGCATGCAACACAAAGGATGAGTTATCTACTCGCCCCCTTGGTAATGAGCTACTCCGATGAGACATTACAAGGTGCTGCACAGAAGAATGTTAGTGGTAAAAAA
>NW_023347838.1:0-204 GCF_001411555.2 Juglans regia | reverse complement strand
TTTATCCCAAACCGAGCGTTCTCGTTTGACACGAACGATTGTCGTGCTCGCGTCTTGATCCTATCCTCCTTCCGGAGTTGTAGGTTTACGTGCGGTGCCGGCATCGAGAATGAATGCTACCTGGTTGATCCTGCCAGTAGTCATATGCTTGTCTCAAAGATTAAGCCATGCATGTGTAAGTATGAACTAATTCAGACTGTGAAA
>NW_023347837.1:0-204 GCF_001411555.2 Juglans regia | reverse complement strand
TAAAAAAGGCCTTTATGTTTCCTCGGACATTTGATGTTTCCTCCTGCCGGTTGGGATTTGGCTCTAAATGCTCTTTAGGGGGGGCATGCAAGCCCCAACATGGACAGCCAGGAGGGCTGACCATGCCGCCCCCCTCACATGGGCATGCCCCTGGCGCCCATGGAAAGGGCGTGTGCCACGCCCCCCATGCCACCGGCGGGGGGG
>NW_023347836.1:0-226 GCF_001411555.2 Juglans regia | reverse complement strand
GGAACCCTTCGGTAGCCCAACATGCTATTCACACGAGGAGCAAAAATGAGGAGGAGCACGCCTAACAGTTCGATGCACAAGCACGGAGCCTGTCAAGACATACATCCTTGTCACCACTCACACGCCGTTACGTCCGCCAGACCACAACATCAAACAAATTGAACCACACCCCAACCAAGCACAAGGCTAGCTGAGCGTGTGGAAGCATTGTGTGGTGTCGAGCCTG
>NW_023347835.1:0-204 GCF_001411555.2 Juglans regia | reverse complement strand
TTGCATGATTAAAAGTTTTGGTGAAATATTTTCTTAGGTCTAGAAACTTAGAAAACTGGAAGAGGAAAAACAGTTTCTGTTTTGAGAAAGTTTAAATCTCTTATGGTTTAATCTTATTCCAATGGCTTTGATATTTTTATTGGAAGATCCTAAGCATCTTATATACATGTTAGAATGTTATTTTGAAGATATTTGATGTTAGTT
>NW_023347834.1:0-204 GCF_001411555.2 Juglans regia | reverse complement strand
AAGTGATCTTCAAACCAAAACATCACATGGTTCAAAAAGGTGTCCTAAAACAGATCCAAGCTTCAAACTCAAGATCACATGGGTAAACATCAACCAAAACATAAATTTAGCCAAGAACATCATCACTTTGGTCTAACCGAATATCTCCTTCCATAAAATTTCATATGTTCGAAACTAACATCAAATATCTTCAAAATAACATTC
>NW_023347833.1:0-204 GCF_001411555.2 Juglans regia | reverse complement strand
ATACAATAGTCATCTTTAAGTAATGTGGGACTTAGTAATAAGTCCCACATTACTTAAAGATGACTATTGTATTGCCTTGGCCTCCTATATAAAGATTGGTCTAGGAGGACAAAGCAATCCAAAATCTAACTCTAATGAGTTTAAATTTTTTTTATATTTATAAATTTTAATTTATTATTTAAATTATATTATAATTTTGGTCTA
>NW_023347832.1:0-204 GCF_001411555.2 Juglans regia | reverse complement strand
TAAAGTAAATCATATATATGTTCCATTCTCTCTCTCTCTCTCTCTCTCTCTCTCTCTCTCTCTCTCTCTCTCTCTCTCTCTCTCTCTCTCTTTCCATGCACCTCTGACCATGTGGATTTATTCCTAAAAATTTAGAGGGATTTTAAACCTAAAGAATTACTAAGAACAAGCAAACCAAAACGTACGTATTCTTATTGTTAAGTT
>NW_023347831.1:0-205 GCF_001411555.2 Juglans regia | reverse complement strand
GGTTTTTTTTTTTTTTTTTTTTTTTCTTTTTTTTTTTTATGTCGGGAAACCTCTCTAAGGCAGGGTCCTTCGGACCCAGATTTCGGGGTACTCTTATGCTGGATTTTAAGCAGCCTTGAGGTTTTGAATAGGCTAAAGCTTTGGAAGGCAAATTTATTAAGTACCGTGCAAAAAGTGTTTTCCGTCAAGTCAGTTGTACATCAGG
>NW_023347830.1:0-204 GCF_001411555.2 Juglans regia | reverse complement strand
GGGGGGGGGGGGACGCCCCCCCCCCGCCGGTGGCATGGGGGGCGTGGCACACGCCCTTTCCATGGGCGCCAGGGGCATGCCCATGTGAGGGGGGCGGCACGGTCAGCCCTCCTGGCTGACCATGTTGGGGCTTGCATGCCCCCCCTAAAGAGCATTTAGAGCCAAATCCCAACCGGCAGGAGGAAACATCAAATGTCCGAGGAA
>NW_023347829.1:0-204 GCF_001411555.2 Juglans regia | reverse complement strand
CGGGCTAATGTAGTGGAGGATCGGGAGGCCATAATGAAAAGATTTTTGAAGGGGGTTGAATAGGGAGATAGCCAATGTAGTTGAGTTGCAACATTATGAAGAGGGAGAGGACATAGTGCACATGGCTATGAAGGTGGAGAGACGGCTAAAAGGAAAGGGTACATCAAGGTATACTTCGGTTTCTAGTACTTCTTGGAAACCAAA
>NW_023347828.1:0-204 GCF_001411555.2 Juglans regia | reverse complement strand
TCGGGCTAATGTAGTGGAGGATCGGGAGGCCATAATGAAAAGATTTTTGAAGGGGTTGAATAGGGAGATAGCCAATGTAGTTGAGTTGCAACATTATGAAGAGGGAGAGGACATAGTGCACATGGCTATGAAGGTGGAGAGACGGCTAAAAGGAAAGGGTACATCAAGGTATACTTCGGTTTCTAGTACTTCTTGGAAACCAAA
>NW_023347827.1:0-204 GCF_001411555.2 Juglans regia | reverse complement strand
GCTATGCGAAGTGAGGAAACCGAGAGGAGAGAGTTGCTCGCGTGGGGGAAGGGGAAGCTGCCGCGCGGGACAACGACGATGGGGGATGTCGGCGGTGGTGGAGGGGAGAGCTGCCGACGCACGGTGGCGCCGGGCTGTGGGATGGAGCATCGGGCAAGAGAGATGCAGCGTACTGCGTACGCTTGAGGGAGGGGGAGGAGAGAG
>NW_023347826.1:0-204 GCF_001411555.2 Juglans regia | reverse complement strand
GTAAAACCCATGCTGAGGAGGAGCCTCATGTGGTGGATCAAGGGGAGGCTATGGGCCTCCGGTCATGTGGAGGAGGAAGGGGGAGATCGTGACAGTGCTTGGAGACCGTGGGTGGCCGTGTACTGCGGCACACGATGGTGAACAGGTAAGGAACCCGTGTGATAACCCGTTTCGGAAAGAGAGGGAGAGAGCTGCCGTGAAGGG
>NW_023347825.1:0-248 GCF_001411555.2 Juglans regia | reverse complement strand
TTAACTGCGGAGTTCTGATGGGATCCGGTGCATTAGTGCTGGTATGATCGCACCCATCAAACTAATTACTTAAAATTCATATAATCCTTGAGCGACATACTAGCGTCCTTCCGATCCCAATCCAAACGGAGATCTGCTCCAAACCCATGGCTACGCGATGGGCAGGGCGAGATTTTCCCAAAAATCCACTCCCGAGTGCTCCTTCTTGTCAATTTATCTCGCAAGGCGGAAAAAACAAAAACGAGGGG
>NW_023347824.1:0-204 GCF_001411555.2 Juglans regia | reverse complement strand
GCATGGACACCGATATCTTTGATAATTTGTTTTGGTCCATGCATGGCTTCCATGAATATTATAATATAAGTGACAATCCAATATTAATTATATATAGTTTTCCTAAGATCGGGACTTCCAAGGAGTTCTGTAATTCCCATCCCCAAAAAAAAAAAAAAAAAAAAAAAAAAAAAAAAAAAAAAAAAAAAAAAAAAAAAAAAAAAA
>NW_023347823.1:0-204 GCF_001411555.2 Juglans regia | reverse complement strand
CTCTAATGAGTTTAAATTTTTTTTATATTTATAAATTTTAATTTATTATTTAAATTATATTATAATTTGGGTCTAAAAAAATATTTTTAGACCAAAAAAAAAAATTTAATATAATGTAGTGCCTAGGCGGGGGGCGGGGCGGATGGGGGGTTTTCCCCCGCCCCCCGGCACTGGGGCGGGGGGCGGGGGGCGGGGGGGGGGGGG
>NW_023347822.1:0-204 GCF_001411555.2 Juglans regia | reverse complement strand
GGCTGTCAAGGCAGGCCATGGGGCGTGCCATGGGGCTGTCAAGGCAAGCCATGGGGCATGCCCGCGGGGCTGTCAAGGCATGCCATGGGGCTGTCAAGTCAGGCAGTCAAGTCAGGCCATGGGGCTTGCCATGGGGCTGTGAAGGCAAGCCATGGGGCGTGCACGCGGGGCTGTCGAGGCAAGCCATGGGGCTTGCCACGGGGC
>NW_023347821.1:0-204 GCF_001411555.2 Juglans regia | reverse complement strand
CTGCCAAGGCATGCCATGGGGCTTGCCACGGGGCTGTCAAGGCAAGCCACGGGGCTGCCAAGGCAGGCCATGGGGCGTGCGAGCGGGGCTGCCAAGGCATGCCATGGGGCTTGCCACGGGGCTGTCAAGGCATGCCATGGGGCTTGCCACGGGGCTGTCAAGGCAAGCCACGGGGCTGCCAAGGCAGGCCATGGGGCGTGCGAG
>NW_023347820.1:0-204 GCF_001411555.2 Juglans regia | reverse complement strand
ATTTTTTTTGATTTTTCGGATTTATTTAATCAAAAAAATTAAATAAAAAAATCCCGATGTCGAAAAATTGTGAGGCTTGCTCCTACTTCAAGATATGATTGTTCTAAGCATGCCTGCAAAAAATCTCGTCCAAATTCAAAGTATTTCGATAAAAAAGGCCTTTATGTTTCCTCGGACATTTGATGTTTCCTCCTGCCGGTTGGG
>NW_023347819.1:0-204 GCF_001411555.2 Juglans regia | reverse complement strand
CTTGCTGCCACGATCCACTGAGATTCAGCCCTGTGTCGCTTCGATTCGTCCCTCCCCCTCAAACCACATCACCTTCCACGATTTCCTGGCCGAGGTTACAGACAAGGACTTGTCCAAAATCGGTGCACGACGTGCTCCCGCAAAGGGTGTTGGTCGAGTAAGACAGCAGGACGGTGCCCACGGGCCATGCCTTGACAGCCCCGC
>NW_023347818.1:0-204 GCF_001411555.2 Juglans regia | reverse complement strand
TACTCATATTCCCAAAAGGGTTGAATCCATCGGTTGTGAGTCCCAGGCGCACATTCCGAGCTTCTAACCCGAACTCTGGATACTGATTATCGAAAGACTGCCACGCAAGTGAATCAGCTGGATGCCTCATATACCCGTCATTCTTAACTCTTTTATCCTCGTGCCACCTCATATCATGAGCTGTTTTCTTACACATATATAGTC
>NW_023347817.1:0-204 GCF_001411555.2 Juglans regia | reverse complement strand
TGTTTTGTGAAAGTTTGAATATTTCGTGGTTTAATCTTATTCCAAAGGCTTTGATATTTTTATATGATGATCCTAAGCCTCTTATATACATGTTAGGATGTTATTTCGAAGATATCTAGTATTATTTTTAAAGATATGATCTTCTATGCAAGAGGATTTCGGTTAGGCCTAAACTTTGATGTTTTTGAGTTAGATCCATGTTTT
>NW_023347816.1:0-204 GCF_001411555.2 Juglans regia | reverse complement strand
AACACGGACCAAGGAGTCTGACATGTGTGCGAGTCAACGGGCTAGTAAGCCCGTAAGGCGTAAGGAAGCTGATTGGTGGGATCCCCTTGTGGGTTGCACGGCCGACCGACCTTGATCTTCTGAGAAGGGTTCGAGTGAGAGCATACCTGTCGGGACCCGAAAGATGGTGAACTATGCCTGAGCGGGGCGAAGCCAGAGGAAACT
>NW_023347815.1:0-204 GCF_001411555.2 Juglans regia | reverse complement strand
GAAAAAAACCAAAAAAAAAAAAAAAAATCTCTTTACTATTGATAAACAGTAATTATCAACAATAATAGGGATATCGTTTTTAAGTTATAAGAAGATATGCAAAAAAAAAACCTATTTATTATTCATTACTGTTGATAAACAGTAATATGGATAGCCTCTTTTTAAGTTATAGGAATATATTGATTTATAATTTATATAAGCAAG
>NW_023347814.1:0-256 GCF_001411555.2 Juglans regia | reverse complement strand
CTTTCTAGCAACAAGCTTGTGCTTTAGGGACGGATTTGGTGGCACCTAGTGCCACGCATGGGCTTGTTGATGGGGGCAATCGGTCGTGCTAGGGGCTTTCTCACGTTGGCTAGCCCTCGTGTGCTCTAGTCTACCCCATGGCGGTTGGGACTATTTGTTTGGATGCCTCCTTTGCAACATGCTTGTGCACGGCGGATGGTGTTATGGCACCCAGTGCTACGCACATTGTTGCTCTCGGGGGTATCCGGATGATGCT
>NW_023347813.1:0-204 GCF_001411555.2 Juglans regia | reverse complement strand
CCTTGTCACCACTCACACGCCGTTACGTCCGCCAGACCACAACATCAAACAAATTGAACCACACCCCAACCAAGCACAAGGCTAGCTGAGCGTGTGGAAGTATTGTGTGGTGTCGAGCCTGCCCCGCTAGGCATGGGAAATAAGAGAAGAGAAAATAGTAACAATCGGGACAGTTGTTGAGGTCTCAACCCCTTGGGAGCCAAG
>NW_023347812.1:0-204 GCF_001411555.2 Juglans regia | reverse complement strand
TGCACCGGATCCCATCAGAACTCCGCAGTTAAGCGTGCTTGGGCGAGAGTAGTACTAGGATGGGTGACCTCCTGGGAAGTCCTCGTGTTGCACCCCTCGGTTTTGTTTTTTCCGCCTTGCGAGATAAATTGACAAGAAGGACCACTCGGGAGTGGATTTTTCGGGAAATCTCGCCCTGCCCATCGCGTAGCCATGGGTTTGGAT
>NW_023347810.1:0-204 GCF_001411555.2 Juglans regia | reverse complement strand
GAGGAAGGGCGACGCACGGCGGCGCCGGGCTAAGGCCTTAAGCCGTTCGGCGTGGGTGGTCTGCGTACTGCGTACGCCGAAGGAGAGAGGGAGGAGAGAGAGGGTTACGGGGAAATGAGAGGGAAAAGAGTGGGGTCTGGGTATTTAACCCAGTCCTTTCGTCTAGGGGTCTACACGACGATCTAACGACGAAGAATAGATCGG
>NW_023347809.1:0-204 GCF_001411555.2 Juglans regia | reverse complement strand
AGAACTATATTAAGGTAAATTGGGACGCAGCATGGGAGGGGCTGAGCTAGCTGGAGGGTGATGGCCTATGGAAGAGGAAGATGCCGTGGTAGTGGTGGCACCGGAGGACGGCGCACGGCAGTGCAATGGACACCAAGCCCGTTCGGGCTTTGGACTTCCGAAAGGGAGAAAGGGAGAGCGTGGGAGAGAGGGCTGGGCTAGGGA
>NW_023347808.1:0-204 GCF_001411555.2 Juglans regia | reverse complement strand
AGCCCAACATGCTATTCACACGAGGAGCAAAAATGAGGAGGAGCACGCCTAACAGTTCGATGCACAAGCCCGGAGCCTGTCAAGACATACAACCTTGTCACCACCCACACGCCGTTACGTCCGCCAGACCACAACATCAAACAAATTGAACCACACCCCAACCAAGCACAAGGCTAGCTGAGCGTGTGGAAGCATTGTGTGGTG
>NW_023347807.1:0-204 GCF_001411555.2 Juglans regia | reverse complement strand
CGGGGCAAGCCATGGGGCTGTCAAGGCAGGCCATGGGGCTTGCCACGGGGCTGCCAAGGCATGCCATGGGGCTTGCCACGGGGCTCGCTGTGCATGCCATGGGGTTGTCAAGGCAAGCCATGGGGCTGTCAAGTCAGGCCATGGGGCTTGCCATGGGGCTGTCAAGGCAAGCCATGGGGCGTGCGAGCGGGGCTGTCAAGGCAG
>NW_023347806.1:0-204 GCF_001411555.2 Juglans regia | reverse complement strand
CACATGCCTAATTGTGAACCAAGCCAAACTTATGCAATGTTGCTAAAACAATGTCAAAATGCATAATGCACAATGCACATGCCCACTAACACAATATAACAACCATTTTGCATTTTTGAGCACTTCAAACTCAATTAAGCCAAGATTGGGTTTTAAACCCAATGGAGGACCCAAGTCTCAATGCCAAACACTATCCCAACACTA
>NW_023347805.1:0-204 GCF_001411555.2 Juglans regia | reverse complement strand
GATAAGAGACCGAGGTTGATCTTTGTTTTCACAAGTTCCCAACACAACACAAATTATGCAAGTTTTCATAAAATCAACCACAGTCTTATTAACTTGTATAAAAACCCAGCATAGGAACCCCGCTTACCTGACTCCTGCAGCGTATTATCTAAACCTTGAAATTGACCTCTATCAATCTCGTCGCCTATTCATAAAAAAATATAA
>NW_023347804.1:0-232 GCF_001411555.2 Juglans regia | reverse complement strand
TGCCTTGGCAGCCCCGTGGCTTGCCTTGACAGCCCCGTGGCAAGCCCCATGGCATGCCTTGGCAGCCCCGTGGCAAGCCCCATGGCCTGCCTTGACAGCCCCGCTCGCACGCCCCATGGCTTGCCTTGACAGCCCCATGGCATGCACAACGAGCCCCGTGGCCTGACTTGACAGCCCCATGGCTTGCCTTGACAGCCCCGTGGCAAGCCCCCTGGCATGCCTTGGCCGCCCC
>NW_023347803.1:0-204 GCF_001411555.2 Juglans regia | reverse complement strand
AGTCGATGAGAAGCTGACGTTTCATTATTCATACACCCAGAGTATAAATATATGGCAATGTAGCATTTCACTCCTTCACCACCTAAGAGACACCTGGCCTCATCGCTTTAGAAAACGTATTAGATTATATAGAAGAAAGGGATGCACGGCACCACCTCCCGTTGGAAAGTAAAAAATTAGAAGAAGAAAAAAAAAAAAAAAAAA
>NW_023347802.1:0-204 GCF_001411555.2 Juglans regia | reverse complement strand
GCAACATTGGGGGGCCATGTTGTGAGTGTTGTATTGCAATCTTTTGAGGCAACAAGGAAGATTGCTTTTGTAGAGTTTGTGTGATCTACGGTGTTCTTCGTCTGACCTTTGTGTGCTTGACATGGTAGGCAAAGCACCACGGGTGTGTCGCGGCGTGCCTTGGGGCAAGCCATGGGCCAAGCCATGGGGAGCCATGGGGCTTGC
>NW_023347801.1:0-204 GCF_001411555.2 Juglans regia | reverse complement strand
CCTAGTATTGTTGTCTCTTTGTTGCAGGGATATGAGGTCATGTTTCCTAGTGGTGTCTTTTGTGGATTGCCACCTTTTAGGGAGATAGAGCACTACATTAATTTTATGCCAGGTGCGACAATTCTTAATCGACCTTTCTTGGAAAAACAAGAGTCATTGACACACTTAAAGGGACAAGGTAAGTTGTTGACTAGAATGCATACT
>NW_023347800.1:0-204 GCF_001411555.2 Juglans regia | reverse complement strand
CTTGGTGGGGCTTCACCGGTAACGGATCGGAGCCGGGGTTGGGTCCAAAGGGTTGCCAAGAGGTCGGGGATGAAGTGGTAGGAAGATGGTGGCCAATGGCGGTGCGACGGCGGCGCAACGGCGGCGCAACGGCGGAAAGAGTGCCGCGGCTTCGTGGGTCTCGTGGGGGCTAACGGCGGCTTGGATGGAAGTGAGGTTGGTGGG
>NW_023347799.1:0-204 GCF_001411555.2 Juglans regia | reverse complement strand
CCTCTTTCTCTTATAACTTTCTCTCTGATCTTAGTGCAATGCTGCTGCATGACCACCTACGACCGCTGCCGATCTCCCTGCTCCACGGCATCTCGTTGTTTTTTCCCCACGGTCTCCTATCTATTACCTCTTTCTCTCATAACTTTCTCTCTGATCTTAGTGCAGTGCCGCCGCATGACCACCTATGACCGCCGCCTAGCTGAT
>NW_023347798.1:0-204 GCF_001411555.2 Juglans regia | reverse complement strand
GTGGTGTCGAGCCTGCCCCGCTAGGCATGGGAAATAAGAGAAGAGAAAATAGTAACAATCGGGACAGTTGTTGAGGTCTCAACCCCTTGGGAGCCAAGCCAACCAGCAAACAACCCATCGTCGGCCGAGAGCACGCGTAGGAATCTAGTGCTAAGAAGCACCAAACACCATGCCACACTCACACCTCAAGGATGCCATGCACGA
>NW_023347797.1:0-204 GCF_001411555.2 Juglans regia | reverse complement strand
AATGACTGTAATTTTTCAATGATATAAAACTTTACTGATGTCTTTTTTTTTAATAGAAATACAAGAAGAAGTTAAATTGGATGAGTTAACTGAAGATGTAATGGAGTTGGAGAACAACAAGGGCAAGGGCTTGGAGGACGCTCCGCCTCATTCTTCAACTTCTAGATTTGTTTAGATTTGTGTTTTTAATTTTTATTATATTTG
>NW_023347796.1:0-204 GCF_001411555.2 Juglans regia | reverse complement strand
GGCCCCAATCATACTTGAAAGAAGAGTTTGATCCTGGCTCAAAGGGACCACTAGCTATATGCTTTACAAATGATACTGAAGAATGAGATAGGTGGTGCCATAATGACTTATCATCAGATTATATATAATACAGAAATACATCTATTGTAAGTAACCTGATTGTTTGTTACTTATTAAAAAAAAAAAAAAAAAAAAAAAATGATT
>NW_023347795.1:0-204 GCF_001411555.2 Juglans regia | reverse complement strand
GGAGGGGGAAAGAAATCGGGGGGAAAAACAAAATATTTTTAGGGGAATGGCGCCACTTAGTATATTACGGCGAAATTGAGCGTTGCAACAGGTTTTTTCTTTTACCAGCGAAATAAATCGCTGTAAAAAAGACTATTTTCGCTGCAACTCGATAAGTAACTTGCTGAATCAGCTTTCTCAACGGAATTAAGCGGCGACCGCCGA
>NW_023347794.1:0-204 GCF_001411555.2 Juglans regia | reverse complement strand
AACCAAAACATAAATTTAGCCAAGAACATCATCACTTTGGCCTAACCGAATATCTCCTTCCATAAAATTTCATATGTTCGAAACTAACATCAAATATCTACAAAATAACATTCTAACATGTATATAAGATGCTTAGGATCTTCCAATAAAAATATCAAAGCCATTGGAATAAGATTAAACCATAAAAGATTTAAACTTTCTCAA
>NW_023347793.1:0-259 GCF_001411555.2 Juglans regia | reverse complement strand
CTTGGATGCGGAACATTGTGTTGGTGTGGGGGGTCTCCGGCCTCTTTATCCCAAACCGAGCGTTCTCGTTTGACACGAACGATTGTCGTGCTCGCGTCTTGATCCTATCCTCCTTCCGGAGTGGAAGGTTTACGTGCGGTGCCGGCATCGAGAATGAATGCTACCTGGTTGATCCTGCCAGTAGTCATATGCTTGTCTCAAAGATTAAGCCATGCATGTGTAAGTATGAACTAATTCAGACTGTGAAACTGCGAATGGC
>NW_023347792.1:0-41153 GCF_001411555.2 Juglans regia | reverse complement strand
ATTGTGACAGTCCATAGACCGTCACTAAAAGGCATTTTCTGTGACAGTTTCTGGAAACCGTCACTAAAGATAGAATGAGATTTTTTTACGTTCCAACGTATGGGAAATATACGTTCGAACGTCACATATATGTTCGAACGTTATGTCTATTTACGTTTGAATGTAAAATGTTTTGGCGCAACCGTTCGCACGTTATTAATTACCGTTCGAACGTAAAAAGTTTCCGCCAATATTCGAACGTTAAGTAATAACGTTCGAACGTTCATTGTAAATTTAAATTAAATGACTTTAATTTAAAAATTATGTGATTTTTATTGTGCATAATTTGTGAACAAGTCTAAAAAATTGAATTGTATATATTTATATATACACACTTTGTAATATATAAATATATATTATTGATTTATATATATTTGAAATGCAGTGATTTAGTATTAAAGTTGAAAAATATAACATCAAAGAAGATTAAAAATTGAAATTAAAAAACGATAAAAATATTCAATAATATTTTTCGTTACAAATATTAAAAATAAAATACAAAATTTGATAGAATGTAGTAAACAACAGTCAGATGATAACGTTATCCGCAAAAGTCGAACTCCGTACCTCCTTAGTCAAGGTATCAACCTTGTCGTTGAGGATAGTTACACGATGGGTGAGTTCGGCAACAGACGCCGATATAGCATCGAGCGATCGATCTATCTTATGATCGATATGCGCAGTCAGCTGTGAGATGACCGCACCAACCCAAGCAGGCCGCACATCTCCTGCAGATGTACTCGGCGTATGCTGACTACTACTCCCGACATGACCTGGCTCAAGCTGCGTCGGAGGAACTAGATCCTCTACAGGGGGTGGCTGACGTCCCCTCGCCTGTCCAATGCTACGCCGATGCGTGGTCATGTCGAGGGGGCTCATCTGATCTTTGACCCGCTCCTCTGGCTGGGTCGGCACTCCCCGTACAAGTAATAGTCGACTGATGAGGACACCATATGGGAGATTATCCGTGGAGACGATGCTCGCCTCGTAACGGATCCTCTCAAAAATGTGCAGTGGCAAATCTATAGGATCTCCACGTGCCACTCGTATCAAAAATTGTGCCCGAAGCCGACTAAATGTGGTTTTATGAGCCACAGGATCGACATTTGTTGCAACAATAAGGTGCAACATGCGGAAGAAATGCAGCAGATGGTTCTGGTTGAAGGCGTTCTTCCGCTCGATCTGCATGCGGTCCCTCCCGGTGAGGATGTAGATATCCTCGTCTCGGTTATCATCCCGAGCCTCGACGCCAGCATCCTCAACCTCTGACTGGCCTGCATCTCTGCTGATGCTGGCTCAAATGGGCGGCCAGTAGATGATGTAGAAGTGCCTACATCCTCACGGGGTGTTGAGTGTGCAAATGTCTCAACTCCTCGACGAATCCCAAGGTGCTCGCCGATGACATCTGGTGATACCTCAATGGAAACACCGCGTACAGTCACGGTGTGAGAGGATGCATCCTGAGGCATGTCACACATCCCCATATAGAATTCTTGAACCATTGAGGGGTATAACTTCCCCCTCAATGTGCAAATATTTCCCCAGCCTCTACTGAGGAAAACATCTCTCAGGTTCGTCTGCTGCCAACAGAGTTCGTCGAACTCATTAATCAGGACCTCTCGCTCTACCATAACAGTACGAGCTCCGATACGGGCAGAGTCCGACGTGACTCCTTCCCTCCCTCGTTTCCTAGTACGCAGTGGAAGATCCATATCCTGAAAATAGAAAGGGAAAACAAAATATTTACATTAATGCATTCTTTTGTATTAATTTTAAGCTGCTCTGCATTAACGTTCGAACATTTTGTCTTTCACGTTCGAACGTTAATTTATATGTTCGCACGTAAAATAATGTAAATCAATTTACGTTCGAATGTAAAACATATACGTTCGAATGTAAAACATAGACGTTCGAACGTAAGCAGTAAATAAATATTGGCTGACGTACGTTCGGACGTTTATGTTATACGTTCGAACATATTTGTTTTACATTCGAACGTAAATATGAACGTCCAAACGTCGAAGCATGAATAAGGTAGAAAATCACTACGTTCGAACATTATAATTAAATGTCCGACCGTATGTGATTTACGTGCGAAAGTAAAATACGCACGTTCGAACGTATGTCGTTTAATAATATTTAAAAAGTAGTACGTCCTGACGTATACATTAAACGTTTAGACCGAAAATTGATGAATATGACGTCCGAATGTAAGAATGTTACGTTCGAACGTAGAAGCCTTAACGGCTCTGTAATTTAAATGTCGTACGTTCGAACGTCTTGGTGAAATGTTCGAACGTTACAACGCAGAGTTGAGTCGACTCAGCCATTATTGAAATCTCGAAAACTTCTCTACAAGGTTCTAAATGTCGAAATGTCACCATAGAAATGAAGTATACACTTCAAGAAACATTTTTACGGTGACTATTCGGCCAATGGCTGGCTGTGGTGGCCAGAAAATGGAGTTGAAAATCCGGCCACCACTCATCCGATTTTAAACAAAACTCAATCCAAATCTCAATAAAATACATGTTATTTGAGTAAAAGATGAATGCCTACCTTTTTGTGACGGTTGTGGTGGAGTTGACGACGGCGGTGACGGAGGCGTGGTGGCGTGCAACAGAGTAAACGATGGATACGTTTTGGAAATGTCGTTTCGATGTTCGGTTTTGGCCTTATATACACAGAACGTTCGAACGTAATAATAATTACGTCCGAAAGTTTGTCAATTTAATTTCAAAAATAATATCTATAATATATTATATTATAAATGTTTATGTTATATATTAAGATGTTATATAATATTATTGACAATTAGATTAATTGGTTTGTTTGTGAGTGCTTGTTATATTTCTAAAGTTTAGCAATATGTTTATATATGTTGTTGTGATTTTATGCTTACTCTTGAAATAATTGTGATTATTGTTTGTGAATTTTGTGAATAGTTTATGAGTTTATGGTGTTTATTGATGAATTAATATGTGTATAAATATTGTTTTAAGAATATTGTGAATATTCTGTGATATGGATTTAAAATATTGTGATTATTGTTTTTGAATTTTTATTGAATATGTTTAACAAGAAAATTATAGGTTTATAATCTTAATTTTAAGTAAAGATTAAAAATATTTAATATACAGATAATATGAAGTTTAATATATAACATGGAGTAAGTATATATAATATATTCATAACAATTTAGTTAGAATATGACTATTATTCAAATTATAAGTATAATATAAATTATGTCTTAAAAAAAATAAAAAATACAGGACCGACTAGCTAGCTAGCTAGCTTGGTGATCACGTTGTAGTTGCGTACCTTCATTTGTTGCGTTTGTGGCTATGAAGTTGGCCGTACGTATCTCCAAACATCAATGTAGTATATAGTTATAAATATATAAAATGTAGTATATATATTATATTATAAGTTAGTATATAATAAAAAATTTAATAAGTAACAATTTAATATATATCCTTAAGATTTATATATATGGTATAGTTTATATATTATATACATTTATGTTCTCATTTAAAATATTATGCTATCATACTATACAATGTAGTATATAGTTATAGATATATACAATGTAGTATATATATTATATTATAAGTTAGTATATAATAAAGAATTTAATAAGTAACAATTTAATATATATATCCTTAAGATTTATATATATATATGGTATAGTTTATATATTATATACATTTATGTTCTCATTTAAAGTATTATGCTATCATACTATACAATGTAGTATATATATTATATTATAAGTTAGTATTTAATAAAGAATTTAATAAGTAACAATTTAATATATATCCTTAAGATTTATATATATGGTATAGTTTATATATTATATAGATTTATGTTCTCATTTAATAAGTATGGTAGGAATCGTACGTTCGAACCTTTCAAGTTAACGTTCGAACGTTAAACTAAGAGGCGGGAAATTTCCCGCTCGATTAAGGTATCTGTGTGATTATTCATACTTTCGGACGTTTATACTATACGTTTGAACGTTATTTGATAAAAATCACCAGAAAATTATGTACATCCGAACACCAAATATGTTAACGTCCGAACGTTAGTTCAATTAGTGCGGGAAATTTCCCGCTCAAATATGGTAATACTTTGATGAAATGTACGTTCGGACGTCTAAGTTAGATGTTCGAACGTTCATCTGAAAATCTACGAACGTTCGAACGAAAAATTGTGATACATTCGAACATATATGAGGAAAGTGCGGGAACTTTCCTGCTAGATTTTATGTTATATCAGAAAAATGTTACGTTCGAACGTGTACTATAAACATCCGAACGTTCTGGGTGGGAATAATTTTAGAATATAACGTTCGGACGTACAACTTAAACATTCGAACGTTTGAACTAATAATTTTAGAACTTAATCAGTACGCGCATAGGAGGAAGCAGATCATTTCTTCTTCTCCCGTGCATGCAACAGAGAGAGAGAGAGTTGGAAGTTGTTTCAGTCGGAGGCTCTGCAGGAGAGAGAGAGAGAGAGAGAGAGAGAGAGGGTTAGAGTGAGAGAGAGTTGAGCTTTGGTAAGAAAAAATTTTGATTTATTGTCTTTTTTTTAATTTTATGATATTTATATTGTATTTTTGTTATAGAATATTTCTAATAAATTAGTATTGTATTTTTTTAAGGATTGATTGTTTTGGAAAGTTGGAAGATATTGATTTGTAAGAGGCTAGGACATTGTGAGTGCTAGGTATATTTCTAAACTTTATCAATATGTTGTTGTGATTTTATGCTTACTCTTGAAATAATGTGATTATTGTTTGTATAGTTTGTAAATAGTTTGTGAATTATTGTAAATATGTTGTGATATGGATTTGAAATATTGTGCTTTTTATTTTTCAATGACGTTTTGAAGAAACATTATTAGAAATATATTGTCATTAGGCTTTGTTAATACATGTTTATTGCTTACTCAAGTTTAGGAATATGTTAATACATGTGGCATAATATTTTGTGAATTTATTGTGTTATTGTGAATATATTGTGATATGAACTTGAGCAATTTAAATTATTATTTGTGAATGACGTTTGAATATGTTTACATTGTTACAAATATATTGTCCTTAAGCTTTGTTAATACATGTTTTGTGAATATATTGTGTGTTATTGTGAATATATTGTGATTATTGTTTGTATAGTTTGTAATTAGTTTGTGAGTTATTGTGAATATGTTGTGATATGGATTTGAAATATTGTGATAATAATATTTCAAATTAAGTAATAACAAATAAAAGTAACTCTTTAAGAATTATAATAATTAAAATTATATTATAACCTTTGAAATTTAAGTATGATAATTAAAATAAGAAACTTTAAGAATAGTAATAATTAAATATTGATAATAATATTTGAAATTAAGTAATAACAAATAAAAGTAACTCTTTAAGAATTATAATATTTAAAATTATATTATAACCTTTGAAATTTAAGTATAACAATTAAAATTATACTTTAAGGATGATAATAATTAAAATTATAATATAACCTTTAAAATACTCTTCAATAAAAAAGTCTTGAACCTACTAAATAAGTAGAGTTGGAATATGTAAATATACTTATTTATTATAAACTAAAGAGAAAGAAAATAAGGATCAAATAGATGTAGGTATAAAAATTATATACTTATTGTCTATAATAAATAAATAACTCACTCAATTAAGTATAACAATTAAGATTATAATTGTGGAATGATAATAATTAAAATTATATAATAACCTTTAAAATTATATATAACAATTATAATCTCTAAATTTTAGTTTAATTGCTTGACTGTCATAACTAAAATGTGATAATAATATTTGAACTTAAGTATAACAATTAAAATTATACTTTAAGAATGATGATCTTGTACACAACGAGAGAATATTATATTGAAGAAATGTTGGAATTTCAATTTAATTGCTTGACTGTCATAGTCTCTCCGGCATTGAGAGTTGTCAAGGTCAGACAGTTTGTGACGGTTAAGTAATTAGACTAAAATTTAAACATTTCTTCAAGATAATTCTCCCTCGTTATGTACAAGACACGAAACTTAGGGTCACATAATCTTCCATCTCTCTTTAGTTTAACAATATAACACTACTTGAAGGTGACATTGTTAATTTAAACAACATGGAGATATTGTTTGTATGATTTTTTGTTAGATGCATGTGACATTGCATAAATACCCTTAGACCCATTTAGGAATCAGTGTACATTTATGTGTCCACTGATTCCTGAATTGTCCAGTGTGGACAGTTTGGAATTATATTATTTGTATTGCACATTTTTGTTACTCGCTACTTTTCACGTTTAATATGAAGTTTCAGTGTCTTCTTCTACTGTTCTTTGGGTATACTGTTCGTAGGATTACAATCCCGATATTTGAACATGTATACTTGGAGAACTATGGGAAGGTGCTGCCGAAATTTCTACTAATGTGGAAATTAGTAGAGTGACGAGATTTGTGCAATATGGAGAATATAATCTCGAATGGGATAGGACCAACTACCTTATAAAAAAAGCAATGAGAATTGGAGCATGACATGCATGTGAATTTTCAATGTACGTGTTATTAATATATAGATGTTTTTAGAAATGGACAAAAATTGGATGCTTCTGGACGATAAACTTGGAAAGGATTACGTACCCTATGCACGTGGAGTAAGAACCTTCATTGATTTTGCACGGGCCTCTGCTGATAGTCGTGGTTACATTAAGTGTCCATGTCAAGGGTGTAAAAATTTGTGTGCAATAGGATTGGATGAAGTAGAGCGTCATATATTTGTGAACGGTATGGATTTGGGGTATATGCGATGGGTACTACATGGTGAGTCGTATGAAGGGTCAGCAGATGTATTGGTCGATCATCAGGATTATTTGCGGTACATGGATGATGATTATGAGCATGATGTGATGGAGGAGATGTTGGGTGACATTGGAGATGGGATGTTTATGGATGAGGTTAACGACAATGCCTCAAGTGGTGGATTAGGGACTGATTGTGAAAATTTTCCTTCACTGTGGGAAGATGCAAAGCGCAAGCTTTACCCAGGTTGTACAAAACATTCCAAAATGTCGTTTCTTGTGCGGTTGCTTCACATTAAATCATTATGTGGGATGTCGATGAAAGCAATAAACATGGTATTGGACTTATTTAACGAGGTGCTTCCCGAAAGGTCTGCATTGCCCAAGAACTTTTATGAAGCGAAACAGTTGAGAAAGGAATTAGGATTTGAGTATAAGTCCATACATGCATGCAAGAATGATTGTGTATTGTTTTGGAAGGAGAACGAGGAGAAACAAACATGTCCTGTATGTGGAGAGTCGAGGTGGAAAGGTAAGAAAAACGTGCCGGTTAAGGTGTTGCGGTATTTTCCCTTGAAACCTAGGTTGCAAAGACTATATATGTGTAAGAAAACAGCTCATAATATGAGATGGCACGAGGAGAAAATAGTTAAGAAAGACGCATATATGAGGCATCCAGCTGATTCACTTGCGTGGCAGTCTTTCGATAATCAGTATCTAGAGTTTGGGATAGAAGCTCGGAACGTGCTCTTGGGACTCACAACCGATGGATTCAACCCTTTTGGGAATATGAGTACAAGTTATAGCACTTGGCTAGTGGTATTGATTCCGTACAATCTTCCACCATGGAGGTGCATGAAGACGTCAAACTTTTTATTAACTTTACGCATCCCTGGCCCTAGATCACCTGGGAATGATATTGACGTATTCATGCAGCCGTTGATAGAAGAGCTGAAAGAGTTATGGGAAACAGGCGTTAGAACTTATGATGCATCTAAGTTGACATCTTTTCATATGCATGCTGCGGTAATGTGGACCATAAATGATTTTCCGACGTATGGGAATCTTTCCGGCTGGAGTACGAAAGGGAAGTTAGCGTGTCCGACGTGTAATAAAGAAACTACTAGTGAGTGGCTAAAATATTCTCAGAAGTTGTGTTTCATGGGTCATTGACGTTATTTACCAGCAAATCATGCATGGAGAAGAGAATGTGCCAAGTTTGATGGGAGAGTAGAGGATAGGATTGCACCAAAAGAGTTGTCTGGAGAAGAGATAGTGGAACAACTACAACATATTAAAGCGAACAATTTTGGCAAAGGTTGGGGAAAGAACAAGAGAAAACGAGGTGCAGCAGAATTGAATTAGACAAAGCGTAGTATTTTTTTTGACTTGTCGTATTGGTCGTCATGTAAGTTGCGACATAGTTTGGATGTAATGCACATAGAAAAGAATATTTGTGATAATATACTGGGTACATTGATGAGTATTAACAAAAAGATGAAAGACACAATCAAGATGAGGAAAGATCTTGAGAGAATGAGAATGAAACATAATCTGCATTTGCGGGTGGAAGGCAATAGGGTGGTCATGCCGCATGCAAGTTTTACGATGACGAGGGAGGAGATGATGGATTTCTGCAAATGGTTGCAAGGTGTGAAGTTGCCAAATGGTTATGCTTCAAATATTGGTAGATGTGAGTCCTGATGACTGGAAAATCAATGGATTGAAAAGTCATGATTGTCACGTATTTTTACAGAAGTTATTACCTGTGGGAATTCGTGGGAAGCTGACATCTAATGTACATGTCGCCATATCTGAACTCTGTATGTTTTTCAAGGATTTGTGTGCTCGGGTAGTAAATCGAGATGTGTTGTCGAAATTGGAAGAAGACATTGCTACTATACTATATAAATTCGAGCAGATCTTTCCACCATCATTTTTTGATGTCATGGTCCATTTAGCAATACATTTACCGCGAGAGGTACTTCTGGGTGGACCGGTGCAGTTCCGTTAGATGTATCCAGTTGAAAGATATTTGGGTCGATTGAAGCGCACTATTGGGAATAAAGCCAAAGCTGAGGGTTCAATAGCAGAGGCCTATATACACGATGAATGGTTAACATTTTGCTCTCTATATCTTCGTAGTGTTGAGACACGATTTAATCGTCAAGACCGAAATGCTGATCTTGCTACTCCACCTCCTCGTGAGCTATTAGTGTTTTCCCAGAATGTACGACCATTGGGTGCACAAACAGGTTACGATTTAATTGATGGAAAGTTGGGTAAAGTTCGGTGGTATGTGCTAAATAATTACTGAGAGATTGATGATTATCTTAGGTATGTCATTTCATTGCTTTGAATAATTATAGTTTTCTTAAAATTAATTATAATTGTTGTGCTGAAAATATACTTCTTTTGCAACATGTTATAACAGTGACCACATGGACAAACTTAGGATGGAAGGCGTAGAAAATATAGAGGCAAGACACGAGGAAGAATTTCCCGGATGGTTTGAAGAACGTGTATGAACTAAAATTATATATATGTTATATTGTGAAATTTTTAACTCTGGATAATGAAATAATAAATATATACTATTTCAATTGTTAGATTTTGGAACAACGTGCTCGTGATCCCGGATTAATTTCTTCTGAATTGTATGCATTGGCCCGTGG
Organism: Juglans regia; assembly: GCF_001411555.2. NCBI lineage: Eukaryota > Viridiplantae > Streptophyta > Magnoliopsida > Fagales > Juglandaceae > Juglans > Juglans regia. Next base: position 31,612 of record NW_023347792.1, on the reverse strand, counting down.
TCCCTCAAATAGAGCACTTTGATATACTGCATGCACGGTTTGAGGTTATAGATTTCATACTTTGGACCGTGAATGTAATAGAAAGACTCAAAATTGTGGTATGTTGGTCGAGGGGAGTCATGGAACAGATGATATTGACTATTATGGTGTCATACGTGATATTATCGGATTGAAATATCTGGGTGAGTCTGTAACATATGTCTTTAAATGTGATTGGTGGGATCTAGGCGGTGGTCGGGTTTCGATACATAGGGATAATCACTTTACGAGTGTCAATACTGCATCTAAATGGTACGAAGATGATCCATTTCTATTGGCTTATCAAGCTACCCAAGTCTATTACTTGATTGATCTAATGAAAAGTGCTGATGAAGATAGTGGAGAGATAACTTGGCGAGTCGTACAAAAATTTATTCCTTGAAATATATATGAAGCAGGAACGAGTGCAGATTACGAGAATAGTGGAGATGAAGGTGACACTCTGATTGTTGAGGCATACCAGGAAGATGGAGAGGGTATTAACTTGTTTGTTGACCTCGGTGCACTCGAGTTGCTCCCCTTGTGTAGAGATGATGTCCCACCCGTCCATCTCGACCCGTCTGTATTAAATGATCATTCAATTCAAGTAAGTGAGGAGGAAGAAGAAGAAGACGAGTCAAAAGATGAAGACGAATCAGAATCCGGGCAGGAGGTGGATAAGGATGATGAAGAAGAGGTGCATGATGATGATGAAGATGTTATTGATGGAGATTCTGAAATAAGCATGGAGAATTCATCTGAAAATGAAGAATAAAAGTACTAAATATTTTATTCATATAGCTAGGTGACTGTTACATATCTTCAATTTTCATAATTTCTTCTAATTAATTTTCTTTGATATAATTAATTATTTTCAAGAATGCCGCCAAAACGAGCACGAAGAAATGTGCCTCCGCCAAGTCCAAGTCTTGAAACCATTGAGGACTCTCCACTTGAGGAATACGTTCCTGAATATCAATCTAACACAGAAGAGAACAACAGCCAGTCGACACCTACCAGTAAGCAAATATTGTCGTTGATAATTATATATATAGTTAATACTTTTTTCTCAATAACTATATAATTTTAATTATAGTATATATATTATCATGTAGTTGATGCATCTGCACGTCGCGGTTGTGGCTATACACGTGGAATCTCTCTTGAAAAAAATAGTAGGCACGGTAAACTGAAGATCACAATTCCTGATAATTCCACTGGAGGAGTGGATGATAGTACAGCAGCGCTTTCCTCCTATATTGGCACAGTAGTTCGAGCTTATGCTCCATTTTATGTGTGCTCATGGCGAGATGTTCCGAATGAGATTAAGGAGCACATTCGAAATAGTGTGCTGGTGAGTTTACTTTTCAGTACATTTTTCTCACCTAGATTAATATATTATATTTTTGACCTGATTCCTTTGTTAGGATGAATTCGACCTTGACTTTGGTCGTAGCGAGGATTTGAGAACCGTGAATGAGTTGATGGCTACACTATTCCGACGTCACAAAGGAGGATGTCATGACCACTTCAAGAAGTTTGAGACGTTGGAAGAGGCTGCGCAGTCTCCTTTTTCGCAGATGAAGTTAGATGATTGGAGAAAGTGTTGTGATCTTTTCGCATCTCCAGATTATCAGGTATTTTACATTTATATCTTTTAATTATTTACATTCATATTCGTTCTATATATTATATGTATACATATTACAATTAACATTTTTAATATATTTTGTAGCACTTGAGTTCTACAAATGCACATAATAGATCCGCTCTGACTGTCCACCATCGTGCCGGTTCAAGGTCATTCCACCGTCTTGCTGAAAAAATGGTAATTAAAAAATTCATTTATTTTCTTGATATTCTTTCTGATAAGTACTAACATTATCTTTTTAAAATTGCTAATATTGTCGCTTTGTTAGAAACGTGATGATCCTGAAAATTTTTCCCTCATTCATGTCTATGCTGCTGCTCACACTAATGAGCATAGTGAGTGGATGGATCCTGTCGCTGCAGATAATTATGTAAGCAGTGTTAATTTTGTTCAATAAATTATTTATATAACATTTTAATAGTTTATTTCTTATTTCTATTTCTTTTAATACGTTACTAAATTATTTATGATCATTACCTTTTAAATTGCAGAGAAAAATGATGGAGATGCAGTCGGCTTCTGACGAATCCTCTCCTAGTGACATAGACATATTCACGCAAGTGCTCGGGCCGCAGTCTAGTATGGCAAGAGGTTTGGGACGATCTATCAAGCATAAATGTTCATCCTCCTCAACCTCATCGTCTTCACAAATTTATAATCTTACGGCAGATTTAGAAGCTGCACGTTGTGAGAATGAGTATATGAGGTCGAGACAGCAAGAGTTAGAGTCTCTCTTAGAACGACAGTCTCATTTAAAGATGCGTTTACAGGACCAACAGAGAGACCAGGAGGAAAAAATACACAATGAAGTGCAATAGCAAGTGCAACGAGAGATGATGGTCCAAATGGAGCATGTTATGTCGTTGCAACAGAATCCCCGTGGGCGAGGGAAAAAGAAGAAATAAATTTTATCAATATTTCTGACTAGTTTTAATATCTAATTTTGTGCTTTTATAAGACATTGTTACTTGTTAATTGGGTATGTAATATGATAACATTGGTATTATGTTTTTAAATTTTATGAAATTAGTATTTCTGATCTGTACGACGTTCGAATGTAAATAAAAATCGTTCGAACGTTGGTTCACACTCTAACAAACGTTGGAACGTAAATACAATTTTATCGTTCGAACGTAAAACTATATGTTCGAACGTCTTCACGCTAAAACGAACAAACCGTTTGAACGGTAAAGCGATTAACGTTCGAACAAAGAACTTGCATTAGAACGCTCCTTCGTTTACATTCAAAATAACGTCCGAACATTAAACGCGCTACGTTTGAACATTTACATTTACGTTCGAACAAATATTCGAACGTTTATTGTAATTAACGTTCGGACGCATTAACATTCGAACATAAATATAATACGTTCGAACGATAATCAACGAACATAAAATTCTCTCATTCGAACGCCAATCGGTCGGGTTAACGTCCGAATGTAAATATGATACGTTCGAACGATATTCTGCCAACATCAAATTCTCACATTCGAACGCCAATCAGTCGGGTATAACGTCCAAACATTTTATTTTACGTCCGAACGTGATTTTCTGTGACAGTTCATAACCGTCACAAAAACATGAACGTTCGAACGTTGTACCAAACGGAACACTTCCAACCGTCACTAAAAATATTTTTTGTGATGGTTGAACAGTAAACCGTCACCAAATGTTTTTTGTAACGCACTTTAGGTGACGGTCGTGGTGACGGTTTGAAACCGTCACCAAATATGTTTAGTGACAGTTTGTCCTTTTTTTGTGACAGTTTCCTCTGTCACAAAAGACACATTCTGTTGTAGTGTCTCTACAATTCTTTGAATACATTCAGGCGTGTCTTCTATCCAAATTAATTCGGACTGTAAATGTAAACTTTCCTTAGCTAAAGTGTGTGCTGCTACATTGTGAGACCTATGCGTATACTGTACTGTCCAGTTTGTTCTCCCTTTTACCAATTGTTGTATGCCTTCAATTAAATTGCCATATCCAACCTTAACTCGCTGCAAATATCCATAGACTTCTACAGAGCCTGAGCTTCAGCCACAGCAAGTTGGCCTACATTAAACTTCTGACCGTCAACAACAGGTAATTTATTAGTACTTTGGGTTTGATGATAAGCTACATTTTTGTCCTTGAGGTTTGTGTCTGATGAGCAAAGAAATTGCCCTTTTATTCTTGAGGTTCTAATGTCTTTGATGGATAAAATTACCTCTGTCCTTGAGGTTTGTATTTGATGGGCTACACTTTTGTCCATGAGATTCTAAAATATATTGTCTGGCAAGCAAAATTACCAAGATTTTGATTTCAATGATTAGTTCCTCTTGTTTTTTTCATCTTTTTCTTACTGTCTATTTTGCCTTAATTGCATTCTCTTAAATAAAAGTATATTTTTACTCCTGAAGTTTCTTTTGGGCAAATTTTGGGTAAATAATTTGGTCATCCCCTTGTGCTATGACATGCTTAGGATTAGGTTCATATCTGATTATTTTAAAGAAGAAAAATATTAAATGTATTTGAGAAAAATTTACAAAAAATTTACTTCTCTACATGTCAATTATTGATATATTAAAATTCATAAAATTCAAAATTCAAAATTTGGATTTAAAAAAAAAAATATAACAAAATGTGTGTTGCAAGTAATAATTTAGAAATAAGATCATTTAATAATTTCAGTCCATTAACACGTAGTCTAATCATAAGGGTTAGCATAGTAAAGAAGTAACGTTAGTTTATATATGATATATATGGGCTACAATAATAAATGTTGAAAGTTGACTTCACATATCCCAATATTCCAAAGGCTATGTTAAAACATGCACAGAAACTTGAAATGCACAAGCATGAAGAAAAATCTCATTCTCATTGATGATTTTTAATGATACAATACTTACTCCTATTTATACATCACAAAGACAGAAAGAAATTACTTTTAAACTTTCTACTTAGTTACAAGTAATCTATAGCAGCTTTATGGACAGCATGGTTTCGACAGTGCTTTACAAGTTGATTTCCTGACTTTGTTTTGTGTGTGCAGTCATGTATTTCACAGATAATCCCCTGCTTTTCAGTGACAACACTTTTCTCCTTTTTCTTGTTGCTTTTCTTCTTCCTTTTGCTGTGGCTTTCCACTTCTCTTTTTCTGCAGTGTACTTTATCTCAACTTTTGTTGCTGCATATATTTCCTCATGTACTGCAGCTTTGTTGCTCAGTGTCTTCATGTCTTCCTTGCTTGCATTCATCCTTCTTTTTATGTTTTACTTCGTGAGACTCCCCCTCAAGATGGGCATAGATATTTAGGATTCCCATCTTGGATAATAAGAATTGAAAAACAGAAGATGATAAAGCCTTAGTGAAAATGTCTGCCAATTGGAACTTTGAGGCAACATGGACAGGAGTGATTATTCCAGCTAGGACCTTTTCTCGAACAAAATGACAATCCAGCTCTATGTGTTTAGCTCTTTCATGAAAGATAGGATTCTTTGTGATGTGAATGGCTGCTTGGTTATCACAGAACAAGAGAGCAGATTGTTCATGGTTGATGTTGAATTCTTTTAAGAGACCAAGAAGCCACACAATTTCACAACTTGTTGTGGCCAATGCCCTGTATTCTGCCTCAGCTGAAGACCTGGAGACAGTCACTTGTTTCTTTGATTTCCAACTTACCAATGAGTCTCCAATGAACACACAGAAACCTGTGACAGACCTTCTAGTTTCGGGGCAAGCAGCCCAATCAGAGTCACTATATGCTTTTAAATGTAGATGTGATCTTGATGACAAGAAGATGCCCTGACCAATGGACCCTTTGAGATATCTTAGAACTCTATAGGCTGAGTGCATATGGGTTTGTGAAGGTTTGTCCATAAATTGGCTTAGAACATTTACAGCATAAGTGATGTCTGGCCTGGTAATTGTTAAATAGATGAGCCTTCCAATGAGCCTTCTGTAGGCTGTGGGGTCTTGCAGAATCTCATTTGTGGTGTGGCTCAACTTGTGGTTCAACTCAATAGGTGTGGAGACAGTTTTAGTGCCAAGTAAACCTGCATCTTCCAATATTTCGAGAGTGTATTTCCTTTGACATATATTGATTCCAGTAGATGACTTTGCAACCTCTATGCCTAGGAAATATTTTAAGGGTCCAAGGTCTTTGAGTTTGAACTTGCTGTGAAGGTAAGTTTTGAGTGAATCAATCTCATCTTGAGAATCACCTCCCACTATGATATCATCCACATACACTAGGAGTGCTGTGAACCCTTTTTGACTAACTTTAGTGAATAAAGAATAGTCAGACTTAGATTGCTGAAATCCAATAGAAGTTAGTGAGTTGGAAAACTTTGAGAACCATTGCCTTGATGCTTGTTTGAGTCCATAGAGGGACTTATTCAGTTTGCATACTAATTTCTCCCCCTCAATCTGCTCTATGTGAATGTTATATCCTGGTGGTATGTCCATATAAATTTCTTCATTTAGATCCCCATGTAAGAAGGCATTGTGAACATCCATTTGAGATAAAAACCAGTTTTGAATAGATGCTAAGGCAAGGAAGACTCGAACTGTGGTGAGTTTGGCCACTGGACTGAATGTTTCTTGGAAATCAAAACCTTCTCTTTGAGTGTATCCCTTGGCCACAAGTCTAGCTTTGTGTCTTTCAAAAGAACCATCAGATTTAAGCTTCACTTTGTAGACATATTTACAACCAATGGCAGTTTTGTTGGGAGGGAGGGTGGTAATGGTCCAAGTATTATTTTCCTCTAAGGCACTGAGTTCAGTTTGCATTGCATCTTGCCAATGTTTAAATTTCACAGCTTCACTATAGGATTGAGGTTCAGAAAATAAGGAGAGGGAAACAGAAAAGGATTGGTGAGATGAGGAGAGGTGTTTATAGGTGAGGTGATGATTGAGTGGATGAAAGGTGGAGGATGAAGAGGATTTAGTGAGAGGCAGGGATTCTGCTATCTGACAATGGTATTGTTGTAGATAGGCAGGTTGATGTCTATCTCTGGTAGACCTTCGAGGAGGTGGGTCAGGAGTGGAGGTGGCATGAAGCTCATCAAGATGAGGTGAAGGAAGAGGTGGATCAAAAGAGGTAGTGGGCAGTGGTGTTTCAAGAGGATTTTGAGATTGGAGAGTAGAATTGGTAGATTGCAGTTCATGAAGAGGAGGTGGAAAGTAGCTATCTGGTGGTGGAGGAGGTAAAACCAAATTATGAGGGAAGGAAGAGTGAATGTCTGAAGAGGAATGAGAGGAAGGAGTGGAGGTGGAGGAGTGGAATGGGAAAACAGTTTCATGGAAGATTACATTCCTAGAAATAAAGGTGGAATGAGTCTCTAGATCATAGAGCTTGTAACCTTTGATGTTTGCAGGATACCCTAGGAAAATGCAAGGTTTGGCTCGAGGTTCAAACTTGGTTCTGTGGTGCTTAGGAGTGCTAGCATAACTTAGGCAGCCAAAGACTCGAAGATGATCATATGAGGGTGGTGAGGAAAAGAGCCTTTCATATGGAGTTTGGTTGGAAAGAAGGGGTGTGGGAATCCTATTGATGATGTATGCTGCAGTTAAGATGGCATCCCCCCAAAAAGAAATAGGTAAACCAGCTTGAAAGAGAAGTGCCCTGGCAACATTCAAGAGGTGTTGGTGTTTCCTCTCAACAACACCATTCTGTTGAGGGGTATACACACATGTTTTTTGGTGAATGATGCCATGATTTTTATAGAAGTCAGTCATCTCGAATTCAAGGCCATTATCAGTTCTGATTTTCTTAACTTTGCTATTGAATTGAGTGTTTATGAGCTGAAAGAAAGACTGTAGGATAGTTCTTGTGTCTGACTTCAGTTTCATTAAAAACACCCAAGTGATTCTTGAATAGTCATCCACAATGGTTAAGAAGTAATGAAAGCCTTGAATTGATGCTTGAGAATATGGGCCCCATATATCACAATGAATTAAGTCAAAAGGAAATGAACTAGTGGATACACTTGGAAGAAAAGAAACATGTTTCTGCTTGGCCAAAGGACAGATTTTACAATGAGATAGATCCTTGGTCTTTACATTAGGAACAAGAGAATGAATTAAATTCATCCTTTGTGAAGATAAATGTCCTAATCTAAAGTGCCATAAATCAAAATCTTTTTGTATAGCTGCTTGGTTGACTCGAGCTTGATTGGGAAGAATTAAAGAGGGGTTGATGTTGCTGTCATGAAAAGGAGGCAGCAAATGATAGAGTCCAGCATGAACCTTAGCAAGTCCAATCGTCATCCATGAAGAGAGGACCTGAATGAAGCAAAGATCTTTTAAGAAAAAAAGACATGTGTTTGGTTTTTGAGTGAGTTTCCTAACTGAGATGAGGTTGAAAGTGAATGAGGGCACACATAAGACATCAGTTAGTGATAGTGAATCTGATAACTTAACAGTGCCAATGTGTGTGACTTGAGCCTTTGTTCCATTTGGGAGTTGCACAAAGGCCTGTATGCATGAGGGGGGACTGTCAAAGAAGGAGGTGGAGCACACCATGTGATCAGTGGCTCCTGTGTCCATGATCCATGGTGTATTATAGATATTAAAGTGTTCATGTTGGGAAGGTGAACTGTGTTTGTATTGATTCACAGTACTGGAATGAGAGTGATCAGCAGGTATGGAAAGAGTGGAGAGGCAGTGATGATTACCTGCCAAGTTTGAATATGGTGTGGTCGAGGAGCTAGTCTCAGTAGTGTCTGGTTTGGCAGGAGCAGGTGTGGGCAGAATTGGTTTTTGTCCCAAGTTTAGCTGAGGAAATTGAGCATTGACAAGATCCATGAGGTGTTGTGCTTGTGCTTGAGAGAGGTTCAATTGAGAGGCACTTGGAACAGGTGCTTCATGACTTGAGGCAGTAATCTGAGCAGCAACATGGTTTGCAGAATAAGGTGCAGCAGAAGCATTCCCAGTTCTTGGTTTGGTAAATTTGAAGTTTGGTGGGAATCCCACTAACTTGTAGCATTTTTCCTTTGTATGTCCCATCTTTCCACAATGTCCACAAACCATATCTGTTTTCTCCTTTCTCTTTGGGAAATTCTGATAAGCAAGCAAGGCAGATGGTTCTGTGGTAGGAACAGCTATGTTTCTTGCTTGCCTTTGCCTCTCTTCTTGTAAAATAAGTGAGAAGGTCTTATCTAGAGAAGGCAAGGGGCTCAACAAGATAATTTGCCCTCTAACAGCATCATAGCTATCATTTAAACCCATTAGAAATTTGAAAACATAGTCCCTCTGTTGAACTTCACCAACATTCTTTAAAGCCTCACACGTACATAAACCACAAGAGCAACAAGGAAGTGGCCTATAGCTATGCAGTTCTTCCCAAATGGCATTAAGTTGGGTGAAGTAGTCACTTACAGAAAGATGCCCTTGAATTATGCCACTGAGTATATGTTGAAGGTGATATATCCTAGCTTCATCAGGTTGTGCAAAGCGCTCCTTGAGTTTATCCCATACCTGTTTAGCTGAAGTCATGAAGAACACATTAGAAGCTATGTCCTTAGAAACTGAATTTAAAATCCAAGCAAGTAGGATGTTGTTGCATCGTAACCAAGACACATAAGAGGGATCTGCAAGGTCAGGAGTGGGGATGGTGCCATCCAAGAATCCTGATTTGTTTTTGATAGAAATGGAAAGAAGAAAAGATCTACTCCAAGAAATGTAGTTGGAGCCAGTCAAGGGTGGTGAAACAATGACAGTGTTTGCATTGTCACTGTGATGCAAGAAAAAGGGGCTATTTGGATCTTCTGTAGGAGAAGAAGAAGATGAAGATGAGGAGGCCATAGGTTGAATGAAAGATGGTGAAAAAAAAAAAGGAAAGGGAAAGTGTTGCAGGAAATTATTCCCTCTCTGATACCAAGTTAAAACATGCACAGAAACTTGAAATGCACAAGCATGAAGAAAAATCTCATTCTCATTGATGATTTTTAATGATACAATACTTACTCCTATTTATACATCACAAAGACAGAAAGAAATTACTTTTAAACTTTCTACTTAGTTACAAGTAATCTATAGCAGCTTTATGGACAGCATGGTTTCGACAGTGCTTTACAAGTTGATTTCCTGACTTTGTTTTGTGTGTGCAGTCATGTATTTCATAGATAATCCCCTGCTTTTCAGTGACAACACTTTTCTCCTTTTTCTTGTTGCTTTTCTTCTTCCTTTTGCTGTGGCTTTCCACTTCTCTTTTTCTGCAGTGTACTTTATCTCAACTTTTGTTGCTGCATATATTTCCTCATGTACTGCAGCTTTGTTGCTCAGTGTCTTCATGTCTTCCTTGCTTGCATTCATCCTTCTTTTTATGTTTTACTTCGTGAGAGGCTACATATATTACTGGCAGTTGGTGGTGCGTCTGTGAGATTTCACAATGTCCGGTTTCAAGCGTGGCATTCAAAGTAAAAATATTAGTATACACCAATTACAAATTTTCATGTGATCGAGATCTTAGGATATATCGTATATATCATGGTTGCGGTACTTTCCAAACTTGTAATTAAATATCTTATTGAACTCAAAACAGTAGGGTTTTAACTTTTCTTTCAAGCGAAAAATGCACAGGCCGGCCACTACCTAAAGGCGCTATCGAGAGAACGAGATGAGAGACACGAGAAAAGAAAGGCTCATATCTCATAGTATTATTACCTATTCTTAATTACACAGTGCGAAGTGGGCCTATATGATCTGCATTATTCTTAGTTAAACAAGTTGGCCAGCAAACCACTACCAATTATAATAATGTTGACTCATCTCTCATATGAGTAATCACAATTGACTCCGTCAACCCATGCATTTCTATTTCTTGTGAATTACTTTCTTCAACGCGGCCGGCTTATGTTTACTGGTCCTCCTGTACCTGCATCAGGTAGTTACCCCTATATCTGCATTATTATACATATAGAAGTTTGTCTACAGACAGCTGTGGAAACCACGCCCAAATCTCCCCTAATCCTCTCTTTCTCTGATCTCTGGCTCTTTCTGTTGATGGAAAGAGGAATGGCTTTGTTAGGTCCCAAACACAGATGATAAAATAAATATGCTAAGATAAATTGTTCTCTTCGGGTGAGAATGTATCACAGTTTGACTCAACAATTTTCCATGCCTTCATTCATAATTCTCTTCTGCTTAAATAGCAGAATTACACCGAAATAAAAGGAAACAATAAAAGGAAACTTGCGGACTGACTTGTGGACTAAGAACCGAAAATACTGCTCATGAAACAGAGCATAAAACAGAATAAAACAGAATTGAAAAATAGAATGAAACTAACGGAAATGTTACTGTGTAACTACTGAAGACTTTTTCATCCGCTTCGTGCGCTTCATGAGTAATTGCTTACTGACCCAGTCATGCTCACCACGCTCGTGCGCACTTCATGCGCACTTCATGCGCGCTTCATGCGTAAATGCTCACTGACCAAGTCATGCCACTGACCCAGTCACGCTGCATGCCCTCTTCACGTACCAGATCATCCCAAATATTTGGGATTGGGTTTACGGAATCTTGCTAAACGACGTGGCCTATCATTACTCCCCCCAACCAGCGGATCCTTGTCCTCAAGGATTGTATGCGGGAATTTATCTAGTAATGCCGTAGTTGGTTCCCAGGTGGCATCTTCCGTGGGCAGATGCTTCCACTGCACTAAGCTTTCTTCGAGAAACTGTCCTCCATGCTTGATCCAGCGAGTGTCCAAAATTGCTTGTGGTTCGAGTTCAACAACTCCTTCATCTGAGATGGGTGGTAACGCTGTCTGCGGTGGCTCTTTAAGGCCGTCATTCTCCCGGTATTGTTTAAGTAACGATACATGAAACACCGGATGGCTGCGTGAGCTTTCCGGTAGTTTTAATTTGTACGCCACTGGACCACATTTCTGTAAGATTTCGTAGGGCCCGTAAAAACGAGTAGCTAATTTCTGATGAGCTCGTTTGAAAGCTGTTTGTTGACGGTAGGGGTGGAGCTTCAACAAAACCCGTTCACCAATGTTAAACGAAATATCCCGCCGCTTGAGGTTTGCGATTTGCTTCATGCGATTAACTGAGCTGGCCAAGTTACTCTTGAGTTTTTGGAGCAGTTCATCTCTATTGAGTAATTGTTGGTCAACCTCGTGAACGGGAGATAGCCCTTCTGTATACGAGGGGATAGCAGGTGGCAGCCTGCCATATAGTGCCTGGAATGGCGTCATCCCTGTAGAACTATGATAGGTGGTATTGTACCAGTATTCTGCCCAAGGTAAATAAGAACTCCATTTGCGAGGCCACTGGTGCACGAAACAGCACAGGTATTGTTCAAGGCAGCGATTTACTACCTCTGTATGTCCGTCGGTTTTGGGGTGGTATGCGGAGCTGAGCTTCAATTTAGTACCCGACATCTTGAAGAATTCTTGCCAAAATTTACTAATGAAAATTGGATCTCGGTCACTAATCACGGACTGGGGCATTCCGTGGAGTTTGACAATTCCTTCGACAAATTTATCCGCCACGTTTTTCACAGTAAATGGATGGGTTAATGAAAGGAAATAAGCTGATTTACTCAGCCTGTCGACAACCACCATAATTGTGTCCTTGCCTTGAGAGGTTGGCAAACCTTCGATAAAATCTAAGGTGATGTCGTCCCACACTCTGCACGGAACGGGCAACGGCTGAAGGAGTCCTGCGGGATTTAGTGTTTCGGTTTTGACCTTCTGACATACCTCGCACGCTTTGATGTATTCTTGGACTGATTTATGCATGCCTGGCCAATAGAACTGCTATCTCAATCGTTTGCATGTGCGTAAGACGCCGGAGTGTCCGCCCATCTTGGTATCATGTAGTTCATGCAGCAGTTTTCCGCGTAGGGCTCTATCATCTGGAATGACAACCCTGTTTTTGAAGAGAAGTAGCCCGTGACGCCATTTGTATGGTCCGTTGGTATGGTCAGTTGCCAAACGACCCCGTGAATTGATGTACGGATCTGTCGCTGCGGCTTGCTTGATTTCCTCCCATAAACTGGCTTGCGGAATGAAAATTTGGTGAAGAATGGGGCTGCCCTGTTTTCGAGATAGTGCATCCACAGCTAAATTTTCACGTCCCGGTCGATAGAGTATTTCATAGTCATATCCGAGAAGCTTTGCGACCCACTTTTGTTGTTCTGGTGTGGCGACTCGCTGTTCCAAAAGAAACTTGAGACTGCGTTGATCAGTTTGAATGTAAAATTTCTTACCCAAAAGGTAGGGGTGCCACAAACGTATAGCCTCAATGATGGCTAACATTTCTTTGGCGTACGTGGACCAGGATTTTTTTGTCACTCCCAAGGCTCGACTCATAAATGCTATTGGTTTGCCTTGTTGGGATAATACAGCTCCAATTCCTTCGCCAGAGGCATCTGTCTCAATGGTGAATGAGTCGTTGAAATTTGGCATGGCTAATGTAGGGGTTGATGTCATGGCCTGCTTAAGTGCAAGGAAAGCAGTCTCAGCTTCTTCGGTCCAACCGAACTGGCCTTTCTTGAGGAGGTTGGTAAGCGGCCGAGCTATAATGCCATAATTTTGAACGAACTTTCGGTAGTACCCTTTCAGGCCTAAAAAACCATGCAGATCTGAGATATTAGTAGGTCGTGGCCATGCCACCATTGCTACTATTTTATTTTTGTCCACCTCGACTCCTTGGTTGGTAACAATATGCCCCAAATATTCCATCTCATGTAGCCGAAAGGCGCATTTACTTGCCTTGACAAAGAATTGATGTTGCCTCAATATTTCCAAGGTTTGCCTGACATGCGCTAAGTGTGCACCCCAATTTGGACTATAGATCAATATGTCATCAAAGAAAACTAAGATAAATTTTCTAAGATGAGGACGGAAAATAGAATTCATAATGGCTTGAAATGTAGATGGTGCATTACATAAGCCAAATGGCATAACCAAGTACTCGTAGTGTCCATTATGCGTTCGGAAAGCAGTCTTGCGAATATCAAGAGGATTTACTCGTACCTGATGGTACCCCGCCCGTAAATCGAGCTTGGTAAAATATGTGGCATCGTAGAGTTCATCTAACATGTCTTCAACAGTGGGGATCGGGAATCGATCTTTAATTGTTGCTGCGTTGAGTGCGCGATAATCCGTACAAAAATGCCAATTGCCATCTTTTTTTTTTACCAATAATACCGGCGATGAAAATGGGCTAGTACTTGGTTGAACAAGTCCTGAGTTTAACATTTCTTGGACCTGTTTTTCAATCTCATCTTTTTGATAATGCGCATAGCGATATGGCCGCACATTTACTGGTTCGGTTCCTTCTCTCAATGGAATGCTGTGATCAATCTCGCGGACAGGTGGTAAGCTCGAAGGTTCTGTGAAGACATCCGAAAATTCTTGTAGCACCGCTTGCATGCTCGGGTGTATCAGTTTTTGTGGTTCTTTATTGGTGACCTGCATGCACAAAGCAAAGATGGTATGGCCTGGGCAACCACCTTTGGATAATTCCTTAAGAGTTGCCGCTCGAATATCTTGGCCATCTATTCCCACCAATAGTCTGGTCTGGTTCCCCTAAGAAAATTCCATGGTCATCTTTTTCCAGTTGCACACCACGGACCCGAGCAGTTCGAGCCATTGAATTCTGAGAACAAGATCTAATCCTGTGAGTGGTAGAGCATATAGAGTTAAGGAGAATTTGATACCTTGCAGATTTACTGGTACCTGATCGAACCTTCCGTGGCATTTGAGATTCTCGCCATTAGCTACCCGCACAGTGAAGGTTTTAGTCGGTATCACTGGTAATCGAAGTAGGTTGGCCATACGCTCACTAATAAAATTGTGAGTTGACCCACTGTCGACTAACGTAATGATGTCGTGTGCACCGATTCTGGCAGTCACTCGCATGGTCTTGGGCGCTGTCCAACCTGTTAATGCATGCAACGTAATGGTTGGATCGATAGGCCCTTCGTGGTTCTCTTCTCTTGTTGGTTCTTCGGTTTCATCATCACAGACAACGTTTGCATCGTCATTGTCTCCTTCCAACATAAGAATTCGGGGCCCTTGACATTTATGCCCTGCGGTAAATCGTTCATTACAGTTGAAGCATAGGCCTTGAAGTCATCTTCGCTGCATTTCTTGCCAACTCAGACGTCGAACTGGGGCGATAGGTGCTGTTGGTGCTGTTCGATTTAGTGGTGGAAGCGCTAGGGGGGCCCGTACTGGAGGTGGAGATCTTATGAATCTCCGTTGCCTTGTTATCTGGTCATCTCGCATGCGTGCGAGGCTGATGGCCTCTTTCAATGTTTGTGGTTTAAACATGCGAATCCCGTCCGAGATGTCCGTTCGTAAACCACCCATAAATGTTCCGACCAGTGCCTTTTGTGTCCAGCCTCTAACTCGATTGCCCAAGCATTCAAATTCCCTTTGGTATTCACGCAAGGAACCCGTCTATTTGATCCTTGAAAGGGCTTCGTCAAAGTCTTCGCACTCCGAAGGCCCAAAGCGAGCCCAGAGTTCATCTTCAAAATTTTCCCATGAGAGAGCGCGCCCTTCTTCTTGGAATGTTCTGCAGATCCATTGCCACCATTGGTTGGCCTCTCCTTCCAGATGGTAAGAAGCCAAAGAAACTCTTCGGGCTTCCGGAGTATTTTGAAATTCAAAAAATTGGTTTACACGATTGAACCACTCCGTCGGATCATCTCCTGAAAATCGAGGAAATTCAAGTTTTGTTGTTTTGGAGGATACCACCATACGACCCCCATCGTGGCCTTCTTGATGGTGATTGTGAATTTCTTGGTTGGCATGCAAGACCTCGGAAAGGCGATTGAGAGTTTCTTCCATCTGACGAAGCCTCTCGGTCATGCCGAGCTCCATCCTATGTAACCCATCTTGCACTCCACCAAGCCCGACCTCCAACTGCTCGATACGCTTTTTATTGGTTCCCATTAAAATGAACCTGGCTCTGAGGCCAATGTTAGGTCCCAAACACAGATGATAAAATAAATATGCTAAGATAAATTGTTCTCTTCGGGTGAGAATGTACCACAGTTTGACTCAACAATTTTCCATGCCTTCATTCATAATTCTCTTCTGCTTAAATAGCAGAATTACACCGAAATAAAAGGAAACAATAAAAGGAAACTTGCGGACTGACTTGCGGACTAAGAATTGAAAATGCGGACTGACTTGCGGACTAAGAACCGAAAATACTGCTCATGAAATAGAGCATAAAACAGAATAAAACAGAATTGAAAAATAGAATGAAACTAACGGAAATGTTACTGCGTAACTACTGAAGACTTTTTCATCCGCTTCATTCCGCTTCGTGCGCTTCATGAGTAATTGCTTACTGACCCAGTCATGCTCACCACGCTCGTGCGCACTTCATGCGCGCTTCATGCATAAATGCTCACTGACCAAGTCATGCTCACTGACCCAGTCACGCTGCATGCCTTCTTCACGTACCAGATCATCCCAAATATTTGGGATTGGGTTTACGGAATCTTGCTGAACGACGTGGCCTATCAGGCTTTCCCTACTGAATTCAGGATCCTTATAACTACTGTTCTGGTCCTAATCCTTGTTCCTCCAGCTTCTAGTCTTAATAATACTGTTCACTCATGTCCTCCATCTTCCTGTGGCAATATCCCCAACATCAGCTATCCGTTTCGACTTAAAGGCGATCCGCCAAACTGCGGAGATCAAAGGTATGAGCTCTCATGTAATGAGAACAACCACACGTTGTTATCTTTTCATGATGGTAGTAAATACTACGTAAGCCAAATCAATTACAACAACTACACAATCCGAATTGTAGACTCAGGTATTCAAGAGGATAATTACTCCTTCATCCCTCGTTATTTTCTAAACCGTGGTAATTTCAGTTGGCCAGATTGGAGTCTCTCTTTAACAGAAGTTGTGGTTATTCTGAACTGTGAAAAGCCAACGAGTTGGTACTTCTATTGGTCAACGAATTGTTCTAATATTAATAATGGATATGGGTCATCTTCCAACTTCTCTTTTTCTCCAGATTCCAAACGGTACTTATATCTTAGGCCTTGTTTGTTTTCCAAAAACATCTCATCTCATCTCATCTTACCTCATCATTACAACTTTCTCAAATCCTCACACAAAATAAAATAAACAATTCAACTTTTTCAAATTTCAAAACAACAATAATATTAAAAAATATATTCTAACAATATTTTATTCAACTTTTTAACTTTAATCTCAACTCATCTCATGTCATCTCTGAAAACAAATGAGCCCTTATTGTTGGTGGTGGAGCGAATGTGATGGGTGTGGAGGAGTCGTGCACGATAGAGCAAATGTCTCTAACATCGTGGTCAGGACAAATTTCTGCTGATCAACCTAATATTTCCTGTACAGACATCCGCAATGTATTCTCATATGGTTTTGTGTTTTCATGGTAACGGATTTATTGTGGAAGCTGCGGCAAATCCGATAGTTGCTACGTCAATGACGATAATCAAGCTTATTGCCACCGATGGGGTGAGTAATTAATAAATTTGAGATCATAATTCTAATGAGATATTTATTATATGTTGATCGATCTATCTCGATCGTCATTATGTTGCTTTTGCAATTTAAGTACTTGACTGATTTTTTTTTTTTGTCAAAACATGCAGGAAATACAAATTCTTGGGTTACTTTCTTACGAGAACTGGTCGCAAATGTAGGTGATCATGAGTTTTCAATCCCCATATATAAGATGTGGTTTTTTTTTTTTTTTTTGAGAATGAACATCAATATTAATATATTTATTAATAAAGCTCCAAAGGAGGGAAAGAACACAAGATGGACAATCCTCCATCTCAATAGAATCATCCTCTAATTACTCTAATGATCAGTTCTTGGCTAAACAATGAGCCACAACATTGGCTTCTCTTCTAACATGCCTAACAAATCATTGATCAAATTGTAAAAGAACATTTTTCACATTGATAATAGTCAGACCTACACTATTACATTGAGAATTATAATGTTTGATGCTATTAATAACCAGGAGAGAGTCACCTTCCAAGGTAATATTGCTTTTTAATCCCAACTGACTACCAAAAATTGATGATTGTGGAGCCCCAAAAGCTTCAGTTAGGAATGGATTAAAGAAAAAATCACATTGCATCGAGTCCACTCCCGTCGACCCTCTTCAACGGCACTAGCCTACAGGTTCTTCCCACTAGCCATTGCTTGGCCTAACCTTTGGTCTTTTTGTAGCCAGATCATTTCCATCACCGTCTCTTACTATAATACCAATACCAACCTTTCCTAAAGATTTATTAAGTGCTGCATCCCAATTAATCTTTAGTAATTCAAGACAAGTAGGCCGAGGTTCCCACTGGACTACTCATCAAGTTCTCTGCATCTTTTGTTGCTGTCTTGCCTGAATTTATTTGTTCTTCCTTATAATCAACAAGTTGTTGCTTTGACTGCTGCATCACCAAATTTGGATGAAAAAAATTGTTGTTGAAAATAAAATCATTCAATCCCTGCCAGAATCTCCTTGCTGTCACAACTATTTCTTCCATTTGTTATTCATCAGCAATATTAATATACATAGAAACTAATAAATCCTTAAAACAAGCTGTTGTCAAAGAACTTTTTTTAATTTTCTTTGAATGAACAGTTTGGTGACCACTTAAACTAATTTAAAGAGATTTAAATTAGTGGGCTCTAAGCAAACTCTCGACAGGAAAACTTTTGCAGCAGTTGGGATTTTTAACTTTCAGATTCTGTTCCGAACAGCTTGCTTGCAAATTTGAATTTGAAGACTACCTTTTATCTCAATCCAATATCTCTCTTTGTAAATAATAAGTAAAATGACCACTTGTTGTACACCTCCATATTATCTAATCTGGACAATTTGAAAGGTCTTCTCTTTATAATAGCAACTTTATCACAGAAAAATATTCCTTCAATTAAATCCACATTCCAGTTTAATAGTTTATTGGGCGAACTAAAAAAAAATGATATTTTGATGGTTTCAAAATGTAATTTTTCCTGTATTTCTTCTCAAAAAGAACTTCCAGTTTGCTCAACATGGTCCAGTTTGTTCAACAACTCTTGATGTTTAATTAGAAAATTAATGAAAAAATTAACTACTTTTTGGAAAGGAGCATTAATTAGAAGTTCATATTTGAAATATAATGTTTTTACGAGGAGAAAAAGACTAAAAATAATGTGAGTTATAAATTAACTGATCACTTACCTTTATTTCTTTTCTCCATGAGCCGCAGCTAAGTATACTGGATTGTCATGGCTCAACGGTAAGAATTTGTATCTGTCTGATCAGCTATTTGTCTTCTTTCAACTTTAAACCGTTCATTCCATAAGCAGTGAAACATGAAAATGGTTTAAACTTGGAGATAAGATCAGATATATTAATTACATACACATATAATATAATATACAATACGAGAAGTAGAATTGCTAAAAAAATAAATAAATACTAACAAAAGTAAAATTCATGATTTCGAATTCTAACTCTATATTTCACCCAATAAATTAAATATTTCATGTGCTAAACTCATTTATTAAGGGAGAGTTTGGCCTCTAGTGAGAGGATTGTTAAGATAAATACAAATAATTAAATCTACGTCTTTTCATAATGCTATAAAGCAATATATTAGAGATAAAAATATTAATGGCCGTAATCATGTTTGTTACTTACAAATCCAAAATATATTAATAAACTTATTGATGTCCGGCGTTGGACGAGCTTGTACCATCGATCGTATTTTGTCATGATATTTAGCTAATTCGACATGATCACCATCAGTCTTACTTTTGATATTGAATTCAGATGCTGACGTGAAACCCTTTTTTTTTTTTCTTTTTTTTTGTCAAACCATGCAGACCGATTAACCAAACTACGAGTCAGTACTACTGAAGAATATTATGTATGGACTACTTCTAATGGGTTTCAATATATCTACTATCCCAGTACGTACTTGCTTAATTGCGTATTTTCCTGTACTATTATACCTCTTTTAGATCTCACTAACGATGAATCCATTCTATGCATCATACACATTAATTCTTTTACTTCAATTCTTAGCTAGCTTTTAATGCAGATTATTTTTTTTTTTATCATTAACAGATTTGGCAACTTTATTAATTGGATTACTGCTCGGTAAGAATCTGTACTATCTCTCTCTTTTTATCTTTCTTAATTGTTTTAGTCAATTAATCATTCTTTAAACTACTCAACAAGAAATAGTTAGAAATCATTATTAAATTAACATTAAAAATAAACACTATGCCAAATCACAGGAATTTTGAAAGGGAGTAATTGGTAGTGCAACAACATGATTGCTCACTTTCTTATAATTATCTTTTGCGATTTCATTTCCAGAATGTCGTTTGTCAATCAGTGTATTAGGCGCTCCATTTGTAATTGCGTTTTTTATATATAAATGGCGAAGGAGGCACTTATCCACGTATGATGAAGTTGAAGGATTTCTACAAAGCCAAAATAACTTCATACCAATAAGATACTCTTTCTCAGAAATTAAGAAAATTACCAAAGGTTTTAGGGAAAGATTGGGTGAAGGGGGATATGGCACAGTATTTAAAGGAACACTTCGAAGTGGACGTCTTGTAGCGGTAAAGATGTTAAGCCAATCCAAAGCAAATGGGCAAGATTTTATCAATGAAGTAGCAACCATTGAAAGGATCCATCATGTGAATATAGTGCAACTCATTGGTTTTTGTGTTCATGGTTCAAAGCGTGCCCTTATATATGAGTTCATGTCCAGCGGATCTCTAAACAAACACATTTTTTCATCAGAGACAAATATTCTCAACTACGAGAAAACTTATGATATTGCTTTAGGAGTTGCTCGCGGGATTGAGTATTTACATCAAGGATGTGACATGCAAATTTTACATTTCGACATTAAGCCTCACAACATTCTTCTTGATGATAATTTGAAACCCAAAGTTTCGGATTTTGGCTTAGCGAAATTGTACCCGGCGGAAGATAGTATTGTTCATTTGACTCGTGCAAGAGGAACGTTTGGATACATGGCTCCTGAAATGCTTTACAAAAATATTGGAGCCGTTTCATAAAAAGCTGATGTTTATAGCTTTGGAATGCTGTTGATGGAAATGGTGAGCAGAAGAAAGAACTTGAATGCATCTACAGAACATTTAAGCCAAATTTACTTCCCCACTTAGATATATGATCAATTCCATGATGGAAAGAATATGGAAATACAAGATGCTACTGAAGATAAAAGGAAAATATGTAAGAAGATGATGATAGTCGCATTATGGTGCATACAATTGACGCCTAGCGATCATCCATCAATGAATAAAGTCATCAAAATGCTTGAAGGAGATGTTGAATGCTTACAAGTTCCTCTCAAGCCTCTCCAACCATCACCAAAGAGAGAGATAAAGGGTGATAGAGATAATTCAAATCAAGCTTCATCATCAATTCAATCAGATGAATCAAGCCTTGCTTAATTTTTATTATTTGTCTTTCTAAAATTGAACTATCTCTTTTTATCCTTTTTTAGGAGAAGTTTGCTTCAAGCCCACGAAAAAAGAAAAGACCGACAATTTAAGGTCATAATCTTTCTACGCTTGTTGTAGTATATATACTTTGCAGTGCCCTAAAAATAAGTATCAATCTAAATATAGTTTGATGCTACTCATCCATGTATAAATTTTTTACACATCTCTCTCTCTCTCTATTATTTTTTTTCACTCCTTTCATCTATCTATTTTTATTATTTTCTATCTACTTTTTTTCATTTATTTAATTTTTAAATTAAATATATAAAAAATTTAGATAAGTTGTTGAATCATGAATGGTACTCTTAAAAAATAGATAGTTAAAATATGAAAAGTAGGATGTAATGAGTTTTTTCAGATAAAATATATATATAGATTAACCATTGGAAGTGCTCTTACAATTTGTAATAGCATCAATATTATTTTATTCAGAAGTGATCATATTAATAATTGGTAGTAATCAATAATCATAGCATGCATTAGATAATACAAGACTTTTACAATTTTCTTATTTTCTTGTATTTTTTTTAATAAAAGTCATGTATAGACGAGAATGTAACATGGATATAAGTACAATTAGCATTGCCCTAAATAATATGGCGATATGAGTAGTTGAGAAAATAAAACGTAATTAATGCTATTAGTAAACTTTAGTGCCTCAAATTGTAATGGTCCATATAAAAGTGCCCCAAAATTAGTGCCTCAAGTTCTAAACAAACGTCTGTTATATTATTTTTATATGCTTATTAGCTGTGGCTGTTCATATAACACCCCGACGTGAAATTACTAAGGGATTATTGAGGGTAATTTAATTGGCCTAAAATTATGTTTGATAAGCAATGTTGGGTGAGCCTATGATCATTTAATATTTATTGAGATTGGTTTGGAATTTTAGTAAGGTCCATAGGTCAAGAATCTTAATTTTTGGCCCATTAAAATTTAGTTCATGATTTTAGATCTTATTAATAGGCTAAAATTGAGAAAAGTCCAATTGAGATTTATTGGATTTTTCATGAATAGCTAGGCTATGGGTCTAAATATTTTATTTGATGGATTATGAAATTCAGAAATTTCTTGATTTTAAATAACCTTAAAATTGGATCTGTAATGGAAAACTTAAGTTTTTCAGTGGTACATATTAAAGAACTTTTAATCTCAAATAAGTTAAAAAGTACGTTTAATCTGAAACGTGCATTTTCGAATAATGTGGAACGTAATTTTAATTTTAAAAAAACTATCAATAGACGAAAATACCCATACAACTTTAAGATAATTTCTACTTTCATACTTTCAATAATATGGTCGTAATCTTTGAAAATTCAAATAATCATCATTTTTACCTCAGAAAACAGTTTTTTATTTTGTTTCCAACCAAACATAACATGTTTGTAAGTGTTATTATTTATTTATTTTTTTTTTGAAAGAGATTGATCTCATTAATAATAAGAGCTTACATCAACTCTTTAGTCACAACCGACTGAATACAAAGAGCTTACAACATTTCTTTAGACACAATAGTCTTGATAAATGAAGGACACACTTCAATGTCATAAAGATCCTCAAAGTAGTCAAGGGCAGATTTTGCAAGATGGTGATCAGCCATGTTGGCCCCTCTATAAGCATGAGATACTGTCCATCTGGCACAAGAGTCCATCACTTGCCGAGCATCCCCAATTAGGAAACTTCCCAAGCTCCAGTTTGAGTTGTGGCTCTTCAATAGGTCCACTTGTTTTGAATCACCTTCTAAACAAACCTACTCCAAGACTAGCTCCTTGCAAAAAGCAGCTGCTATTAATAAACCATAAGCTTCAGCATCAAAAGGACAACCATCGGAATAGAAGGTTGTCCAGGAGGGGATGGTGGAGCAGAGTCAGTGGTGCTACCCCCAGACTCCTCAGTCCTAGTCCTTTTCTCCTTCCGCCCCAATGGCGAGCTCAGACGTCCCATGCGCCCTTACGCTAGCCTCCTCCAACAAGGCCTCAGAGTAAACGTCCTCCTAGTGAGATGTCACCTAGGCTTGGACGATCTCCAGCCAACTCTCTTCTTCCATGGTGGATGTCAGCTAGACCACTTTATCCTATGGCACGATCCCCAAAATGGCACGAATGGGGAACTCTTCCCGAGTAGTTGATTTGAATGGGAACTCCCACCCCTTTCAAGACAGAAAGAAGAACCGTCAATTCCAGTCTTTGCCCAGTTGTACAACTGCTCTAAGCGGGCCACAGTCTGCCCTTAACGCAATCGAAAACTGCAAGTATTCCCCCTATGCCTCAAGATGCTGTGGGTCAAAAGGAACTCCCAGGTAGTGAGGTCCGAGTGCTCTGGGTTGACGTCCTCTAGTGTCTGGCTCAATACAACGTTGCGGCTCGTTAGAACCCTCCATGCGTTGGAGCTCCGTGGGAGCAAGACGAAGGTAGTCCAGCATGTCACGAGCCGATTGACAAAAAGGAAGTTGCAGTCCACTGGTAAACATGCCCAGATATAATGCCACTTTCGTAGTGTAACCCTCAAAGTCAACGACCCCTTCACAGATAGTAGGAACCTCGAAGAGGACGGAGTCTTGGACTCCGAAAGAGGCCTTCAGTGACCTCAAAAGAGTCAAAGTAGCCTCCGACCTCCAGCCAAATAATCAAAATGCTTGGACTTGGTGCGAATCTCCGAACGATCCATTCTCCCAGGGGTCCTGAAAAGAACTAAGGGGAGGGCAGAGCTCGATACCTAGGGAGTAGCACAAGAGGCATTCTTAGGAGCCATGGAACCAGGTAATGGAGGCTAACGGAGAATCAAAGAGAAGGGAGAAGAAGGTAACGAAATAGAGAAGAAAAAAAGTAAAGGCTCAATAACTTCAAGAAAGAGTGAAATCAAACAGGCTGAAGAAGGGAAGAGGGGTGGACTTAAATAAGGTGCCAGTGAACTAGCACGCGTTGCGAAGGAGAAAATGAACGGGTGAAATCTCGCGATACACGCTTCATGAAGCGATGCAAGAGGGAAATCTTCAACCGTTACCCAAACAAAGGAAGTCGAACAGGTGCACTCAAGTGCACAATAATCTATCAAAGACGTGCAACCGAAACATCCCCTGAAATAAAGGAATTCCCACCAAAAGGAAATATACCGCACTAGAAACAAGTCAAAGGGAATAGACGAGATGCGCCGACCCTGACACTCGCCTGCAATGGCTAGAATTAAAGGGTCTACGCTGGGAAGTGAACGAAAAGTATGAGCAACCCTCCATTCTTTGACGATGGGGACAAGAAGTGACCGCACCAATCGCCAACCATCAAGATACCACCAGGGAAGCCACACCGCATTAATGGTAGTGATTGGGTAACGGTGGGCACAGCACAGGCCCTTGACACAAGGTACAAGAATGTCCTTCCGAGATCTCGTATAAAAACCATGCTCTAGGTACGAATGAATCTCTCTGAACTCTGTTATTTTTCAATAGTTCTCTCAGTCCCCGGACAACCATCGAGCCCATCTTTGTCTTTGGGATTGCTAGTAGAAACATCCCAACCCGGGTTGCAGAAATTTAGTCGAGGCGTACGAAACACAACCTTAACATTATTGATGGAAATGATGAGCAAAAGAAAGAACCTGAATGCTTTTGCAGAACATTCAAGCCAAATTTACTTTCCTAGTTGGGCTTATGACCAATTTCATGACAAAGAAGGCATAGAAAGAAAAGATGCCATACAGGATGACAAGAAAATATGTAAGAAAAATATCATAGTCTTTGTCTTCTCCGTCATCCCATTTCCTCTTGGCTGGTTTCAAACACTTCATCTTCTTTGTCGTCCCTTTAGGCTTCAACTTCTTCATCTTCTCCGTCGTGACTCATCCCTTCTCCATCAAGATTCAGATTTCAGTCCAAGTGTTTTGATGCTACAAGGACGTCATGCGCATGTTCTTTCTCGTCGTCGGTCCCTTGCATGTTCTTCAAGATTCAACCACTCTTTCTCATTTTCTCTGTAGCTTGGTTTGTGCATATAATTTCTTGTTGTGGGTGGTTTTTGCAATTTGATTTGGATTGGTTTTTGTTTGATGGTGATTTGGCAATCAGATTTGGATTGGTTTTTGCTTCTGTGGGTGATTTTCACAATCAAAGATTCATATTTGCGTTTTGATTGATTTTTTTTTTCTTTGTGGGTGATTTCTCTCTGTGACTCCGACGTCTTGACTCTGACTCCTACTTCAGCAACTCTGACTCTGATCGGAGCCATAGTCAGAGCGGGTTTTGACCTCTGGCTCGAGTCGGAGTCGAAGGTCGGAGGTGGGCATTCCGACTCTGTCGCAGTCGGAGCCCACCCCTAGCGAAAGCTCAAAGAAACTTCTGAGCTACCTCTGGAAATAAAACTAAAAGATAAATTGTTTGGGAAGAGCCACTCCAACAAGAATTTCCATTTCATCTGATACCTAAAATCATTTCGGGACGAAAAAGTTTGGTACTCATTTTATCCCAAAAGCTCTAAAAAATTAAATCATTTTGAAACGAAATTTGTCGAATTCATTTAAAAGCAAATTATTTATGGCATTGTTAATTCCTCCACATGGCCACCTTGGGCGCACCGAGCTAAAGTAGCTATAAAAGGAAGCTTCAGTTTCCTACTCCATCGATAATTAGTCAAGAGTGGAATCCAATATTAAAAAGTTAATTTTTTTCATTCGGATCTTATATTTACTCAATTTTTTTAAAATGATTGCGTCGCGCTTGCACACTCTATAACTGCAAATATAATTTTTCATATCATATATAAAATGGCTATATCATTGTGAATAGTGTATTTTGTTTGATGGAAAAAACTATCTTTTTATCCTTAGGTTTGTTAATAGTTTGTGTTTGATGGAAAGTTACCTTTTTGTCCTTGATAGGAAAATTACGTTTTTGTTCTTGAGGTTTATTAGTACTTTGGGTTTGATGATAAAGCTAGCTTTTTATCCTTGAGGTAAGTGTTTGATGAGAAAAAAAAAATGCGCGCCCTTTTATTCTTGGGGTTCTAATGTCTTTGATGGATAAAATTACCTGTGTCCTTGAGGTTTGTATTTGATGGGCTACACTTTTGTCATGAGGTTCTAAAATATATTTTGTTTGGCAAGCAAAATTACCAAGATTTTGATTTCAATGATAAGTTCTCTTGTTTTTTTCATCTTTTTCTTACTGTCTATTTTGCCTTAATTGCATTGTCTCTTAAAGAAAAGTATATTTTTACTCCTGAAGTTTATTTTGGGCAAATTTTAGGTAAAATTAGCCATCCCCTTGTGCCATGACATGCTTAGGATTAGGTTCATATCCGATTATTTTTAGGAATAACACGTGGTAAGAGTTATTTAGAAATAAGATCATTTAATAATTTTTCAGTCCATTGACATATACAAAAACGTGATCCAATCATAAGGGTTAGCGTACTAAAGAACGGAACGTTAGTTTATATATGATATATATGGGCTACAATAATATATAAATGTTGGAAGTTGACTTCACATATCTCCTACGGTTTCACGCATGGGCCGGCATTCAAATTTTCATGTTTGCGGTACTTTCCAAACTTGTAACGTTTTTATATACCAACACAAGTTAAGTACACAAGGTTCAGTCATTAACATTGTTATATTGTCGTACTAATTAAATATCTTGTTGAACTCAAAACAGTAGGGTTTTAACTTTTCTTTCAAGAGAAAAATGCACATGCCGGCCACTACCTAATTAAAGCTATCGAGAGAATGAGATGAGAGACACGAGAAAAGAAAGGCTCTCTCATAGTATTACCTATTCTTAATTACACAGTGCATGCGAAGTGGGCCTATATGATCTGCATTATTCTTAGTTAAACAAGTTGGCCGGCAAACCACTACCAATTATAATAATTTTGACTCATATCTCACATGAGTAATCACAATTGACTCCGTCAACCCATGCATTTCTATTTCTTGTGAATTACTTTTCTTCAACGCGGCCGGCTTATGTTTACTGGTCCTCCTATACCTGCATCAGGTAGTTACCCCTAATATATCTGCATTATTATACATACAAAAGTTTTTCTACAGACGGCTGGGGAAACAACGCCCAAATCTCCCCTAATGCTCTCTTTCTCTGATCTCCCTCTCTGGCTCTCTTTGTTGTTGGGTGGAAGAGGAATGGTTTTCCCTGCTGAACTCAGGGTCCAGGTTATAACTACTGTTCTGGTCCTAATCCTTGTTCCTCCAGCTTCTAGTCTTAATAATACTGATCACTACTGTCCTCCTTCTTCCTGTGGCAATATCTCCAACATCAGCTATCCGTTTCGACTAAAAGGCGATCCACCAAACTGCGGAGACCAAAGGTATGAGCTCTCATGTGATGACAACAACCACACGTTGTTATCTTTACATGATGGTAGTAAATACTACGTAAGCCAAATCAATTACAACAGCTACACAATCCGAATTGTAGACCCAGGTATTCATGAGGATAATTACTCCTTCATCCCTCGTTATTTTCTCAATCGTCGTAATTTGAGTTGGCCGGACTGGGATATTTCACTGCTTTTTACTGAAGTTGTGGTTATTGTGAACTGTGAAAAGCCAGTGAGTTGGACTTCCCCTTTCCATTTGGACATGACTATTTCTACGAATTGTTTTAATATCAATAAGGGATATGGGTCTTCTTCCAACTCCTCTTTTTCTCAATATTCCAAACGGTACTTATATCTTATTGTTGGCGATGGAGCGAATGTGATGGATGTGGAGGAGTCGTGCACGATAGAGCAAATGTCTCTGACATCGTGGCCAGGACAAATTTATGGTGATCCTAATATTTCCTGTACAGACATCCACAATATATTCTCATATGGTTTTGAACTTTCATGGTATGGGATTTATTGTGGAAGCTGCGGATACTATAATTGCTACATCGATGACGATAATCAACCTTATTGCGTCCGACGGGGTGAGTAATTAAAAAATTTGAAATTAGAATTCTAATGAGATATTTATTATGTGCTGATCGATATATCTCGTCATTACGTTTCTGTACCATATATAATTAGCAGTACCATAGTTGTGATCTTCCACAATTATTGAACGTAATTTAATATGATCCCATTTTTTCCCTTTTTTATTTTTTGTCAAAACATGCAGGAAATACTTTCGTTATTTTCTTACTAAAACAGGCCGTAACTGCAGGTGAGTTTTCAATCCCCATAAGATGGACAATCCTCCATCTCAACATTGGCTTGATGCTATTAATAACCTGGAGAGAGTCACCTTTCAAGATAATGCTTTTTAATCTCAACTCACTGCCAAAAATTGTTGTTGAAAATAAAATCACTCCTTCTATGCCAGACTAGTCTACTTGCTGTCACAACTATTTCTTCCCTCTGTTCTTCATCAGCAATACTATACATAACAACTAATAAATCCTTAAAACAAGTTGCTGTCAAAGAACTTTGAATTTTCTTTGAATGAAGACACCACACATCCTTTGCTGCTATACACTCCCAAAGTACATGTATTGTACTTTCTTCTTCTTCTAAACACAGTAGACAGTTTGGTGACTATTATTTTCCTTTTAAAGAGATTTAAATTAGTGGGTAAGGCCTCTAAGCAAGCTATCCATAGGAAAACTTTTGCAGCATTTGCAATTTTTAATTTCTAGATTCTGTTCCAAATAGCTTCCTTGCAATTTGAATTTGAAGACTGTCTTTTATCTCGATCCAATATCTCTTTTCGTAAATAATATGCACTTTTTTACAGTAAATAAATTAACTGATCACTTACCTTTATTTCATTTCTCCATGTGCTGCAGCTTATTATACTGGATTGTTAGGGCTCATCGGTAAAATCCCCTTACACTAGCTTCCCCTCTTCAATGAAAATTTGAAAATTAACTGTTGGTACTATACAACTAGTTTTTATATTTATTGATAACATAAATGGATAGAGGTTTTTATACAGTTTCGTTCGACATGGCTGACTCAACAGATTAATTGACCATTTACCTTTATTTCTTTTCTGCATCAACCACAGCTTATTGTATTGGATCCTCAGGGAACGTCGGTAAGAATTTGTATCTCTCTGATCTATTTGTCTTCTTTCATCATTTAACCAATCATTCCTGAAGCAATAAAACATGAAAATAGTTTTTTTTTTTTTTTGAATCAAAACATACCTCTCTGTATTCCATTAAGAAGAATCAATTACAATTTTATCCTGTAAAATCAAACTATACAGACCCTCAGGGCCATCTTCCATCCAGATTAACTCTTCATCTACATTCAATATAAACATGAAAATAGTTTAAACTTGCAGAAAAGATCAAATATATATTAATTACATACACACGCATATAATGTGTATATATATATAAATATATATACACACATATACAAAAAAATATTTGTACAGACATAGGATGTGCAATCCCCACACAATATTCTTAGAAAAAAAAGTTGGCCCCACCTCTAAAACGTGATTTTCTCATGGACTGCCCTGAGACTTGCACTTCACTTCTTAAACTTGTATCTAGCATTACTTATATATAAATAAATATTATATATATTTGTAATATTTATTTATATATATAAAGATTGACGTGTTATATATCTCTGATCCAGCTAACATATCATATCTTAAGTAGTGTCTTTTCACTTTGATGAAATTCTATGAAGTCACTTAAAACAAGTTATAACAGATACTGTGATTGAGGATATTAAGATACAATATGAGAAGTGGAATTTCTAAAAAATTAAATAAATACTAACATGAAAAGCTTTAAAAGGCCCATACCTAAGGGCGAACCTTTTAACTTGAAACCCACAATAATATGAACTTAAATACAAAAGGCCCTCCTAAATCAAATATTTCAAAATTCTTCCAAGTAAACTAAACTAAACACTAGCAAAATTTCTCTTAAAGAATGTATGAACAGACAATTCTAAAAAATATGACAGTTGTATTTTCAAAAGTATTTCATTATAATAATTATATATTCAAAATACCTTAGGAACAAGCCTACTCAAACAACATCTGAAGTAGAAACAGAAGCCATCTTTATCCCCATGGCAGAGTTGTGCATATCTATTGTTAGCTAAGCAGAAAATAAATCACTATTTTATTACGAAAGTGACTGTACTCAAAACAGAGGCTAAGTTTACCCTTGTGGTATAGTTGTACATTCTATGGATAGAAAAGTAGAACAAAAATTAAATTGTCACTAAAGTGATTGCACTCAAAATAGAGACCACTATTTTATACTTTGGCAGAGCCAGAAATCAGAGGAGAACAAAATCTCATCCCTCAGGGTCTATAGATCTAATGCAATAACATACGAATAAGATAATATCATATAATTGGACATAAATTTCAGATTTCATATTTAGATTTTATGCAGTAGAGAAGCAGAGTACAAAAATTGCTCATGTCAATACCAGTCATTATAAAATGTCAAGTTTGAATGTTCAGATACAGGGACTGGTGCAGATAATAACCAAGGTTGCTTTCATGACAAAATATGCAAGTTTTTCACAAAACCAACCTCAATTAGTTTTAGACAACATCTAGTATAGGAGCACTGCTTACCTGAACTTTTTAGCACAACTGACTTGTCTCACAACATAATAGAGCTAAAACCAATCGATGCCTACACAAAATTAGTAAAATCAATAAGTTAATAGAATTTAACTAGCACATCTACAATAAGACATAATGCGCTAACTCCAAACCCGAACTTTCTATCCTGTGACCTAATGACCCAACTTCCACACTGGTGTCATAGTAGGTTAGACCTCCTTATAGAAAATCCATTTTTCACAATTTGGCAGTAACGCACCCAACCAACCAGGTTTCAAAACCATGTTTTTATACCAATTGACTCCCAAGTACTCGCTCATCTTCATGCCTACCCGCTTACTTCCATCTACAAGTCAACAACCAGATTCTATCCAGCCTCATTGAAACATTACACATTAATCCACTGAGCAATGCAATTCAAACTCCAAAAAATTCCTAAAATTGTCTCGTCACTACACAAAACATGTTAGCCATAGTCTTAACATATAAAGAAAAAGAGTTTCTTACCGACCTTGTAGAAGTGGTCAACTGGATTTGGTGACGGGGAAGTGCAACAAAAATGGAGTGGTGGGGAGCAATTGAGCGTGTGGTGCAGGGGCCTCCACTTGTCAGAATGGAAATACAGTGGCAACTTGGTTGTGGTGCAAGGCTTGGGCGGTGGCAGTGATGGTGATGGTGATTGGTTGCAACACAAAGCAGGCAGATGAGAGAGGGATAGACATAGATAGAGAGAGGCCGACTAAAAGAGAAAGGGAGTCGAATTGAGAGTGTGTAACATAGGCAAAACTGAGAGAGGGAGAGTGAAGTAAAAGGAGAGAGAGAGAGAGAGAGAGAGAGAGAGAGTGAGAGATGAGAAGGGGTCGAGGGGCTTACCAGCAACATGCTTGTGGTTGGGAGGAACAATA
>NW_023347791.1:0-204 GCF_001411555.2 Juglans regia | reverse complement strand
AACAGAGCGATGGTTTTAAGACAAGTAAAACCTATAGTGCTTTGGCATAACATAAACTGAGTATCATCATCAGATCAAAACAGAGCATCAAACAGAGCAGAGACCATGTTTCACCCCCGTGGTAGGGTTGTGCTAACCTCGATGGCCAAACCAGGCAGAGACAGAGGTGAAATCTTTCCTTTATTCTTCTCGGAGCCCCGAGTG
>NW_023347790.1:0-203 GCF_001411555.2 Juglans regia | reverse complement strand
ATATATATATATATATTTGATAAATGTTAATACATGTCTATTTCAAAAATAATAATAATAATACATATATATATAATCCACGCGACAATATCTTGAAATATTTTTACGATTTTTTTTTTTTTTTTTTTGGTTTTTAGCTCAAGTTGGGTCGCTTTCTGTGTTATTAATTAAGAGCTTTGCTACACAACCTTCACCACACTCCA
>NW_023347789.1:0-204 GCF_001411555.2 Juglans regia | reverse complement strand
GTTATGCTCTGCTCTGTTTGGGTTGGTATCAACTTCTCTGTCTCTGAGTGCACCCACTTTGGAAACAAAGTGGTTTTATTGTGGTCTTTCCTGTGTGCAGACTCGGGGCTCCGAGAAGAATAAAGGAAAGATTTCACCTCTGTCTCTACCTGGTTTGGCCACCGGGGTTAGCACAACCCTACCACGGGGGTGAAACATGGTCTC
>NW_023347788.1:0-204 GCF_001411555.2 Juglans regia | reverse complement strand
TACAAATTCATATATCAAAACAAGCATTTTTCTTTATTTTTTTATTTTTTTTAGAAGAGTTAGGGTCACACGTCCAAGAGTGACCCTTACCCAATCTTATTAAAGAATCCCTTGCTTATGGCGGAGGAATGTCGTGTAACAAGAAAAACAAAACCATTCGACTTACAAAGAAAAACCTCCAAAACACAAAAAACCAAAATCACT
>NW_023347787.1:0-204 GCF_001411555.2 Juglans regia | reverse complement strand
GGACCACGACTGAGTTCGTGGCTTGCACACCACCCTAAAACTGAACTGCATTGGTACCATGCATCTGAATGGCCATCTTATTAACTGATCTGATTTTTATCTTATACTTGAATTTAAGATGGCTTATGTGTCTTATACACATGAGATGCATGACATAATACATACATAACTATAATTTCTGAAACTAAAACATGATGCGGAATG
>NW_023347786.1:0-204 GCF_001411555.2 Juglans regia | reverse complement strand
AATAAAGCAAATATTATCAATCAAAATGTCATATATATTGTTCATAATTACAACAAAAGAAAATATAAATAAAAGATAAAAACTATGATGCGAGGTCTCTACACACATCCTCGACTGCAGCTAATTGTGTCTCTATTTGTGTCAGTCGAGTACTAACTGTGACCTGAGTTGCATTATTGGCATTAATCGCTGTACGTAACTCAT
>NW_023347785.1:0-204 GCF_001411555.2 Juglans regia | reverse complement strand
CCATCCGCCGTGCACATCTACGTCAAAGAGGAAGCAAACAAACACACAGGCCCGGCCACCATGCGGCCAACCAAATGTAAAATGAAAAATGGGGATGCCCGTCAAACCCCATGGAAGCGAGGCCAGCATCATCCGGATACCCCCGAGAGCAACAATGTGCGTAGCACTGGGTGCCATAACACCATCCGCCGTGCACAAGCATGT
>NW_023347784.1:0-204 GCF_001411555.2 Juglans regia | reverse complement strand
ATCAATTTAATGTGTATGTGTGATAAGTAAGGGAACTAAATTGTATGTATGCATGTTATCATATGTGACATGCCAAGTCATTACATATTTATCTGTTACATAGAATTTATTCTGTCATGAATTATTCATCTGTTACACAAGATATTCTGTCACGTATTGCTATACATGCTATACATTGCAAGTATGTCATGTTAAGTTAAGTAT
>NW_023347783.1:0-204 GCF_001411555.2 Juglans regia | reverse complement strand
GATTAGAATGAGGCTACATAGAGTATTTAAAGGAAAACCTAATGAAACCCTAACCAAAATAAACCCCCATCTTCCAAAAGTGCCCCTGGATGAACAGTGCCGAGCTACAGTAACTCGGCTACAGTAACCCTAACCCTAGTTCAATAAAATAATAACTTTCCCAACATGCCCTTGCATAGGCCCCCTTAAGTGTTTCCCATAATA
>NW_023347782.1:0-204 GCF_001411555.2 Juglans regia | reverse complement strand
GACTACTGGCAGGATCAACCAGGTAGCATTCATTCTCGATGCCGGCACCGCACGTAAACCTACCACTCCGGAAGGAGGATAGGATCAAGACGCGAGCACGACAATCGTTCGTGTCAAACGAGAACCCTCGGTTTGGGATAAAGAGGCCGGAGACCCCCCACACCAACACAATGTTCCGCATCCAAGAGCACGAGAACGCCCACA
>NW_023347781.1:0-227 GCF_001411555.2 Juglans regia | reverse complement strand
GAGCGGGGCTGTCAAGGCAGGCCATGGGGCTTGCCACGGGGCTGCCAAGGCATGCCATGGGGCTTGCCACGGGGCTGTCAAGGCAAGCCACGGGGCTGCCAAGGCAGGCCATGGGGCGTGCGAACGGGGCTGCCAAGGCATGCCATGGGGCTTGCCACGGGGCTGTCAAGGCAAGCCATGGGGCTGTCAAGTCAGGCCATGGGGCTTGCCATGGGGCTGTCAAGGCA
>NW_023347779.1:0-204 GCF_001411555.2 Juglans regia | reverse complement strand
CCTTCGGTAGCCCAACATGCTATTCACACGAGGAGCAAAAATGAGGAGGAGCACGCCTAACAGTTCGATGCACAAGCACGGAGCCTGTCAAGACATACAACCTTCTCACCACTCACACGCCGTTACGTCCGCCAGACCACAACATCAAACAAATTGAACCACACCCCAACCAAGCACAAGGCTAGCTGAGCGTGTGGAAGCATT
>NW_023347778.1:0-204 GCF_001411555.2 Juglans regia | reverse complement strand
CAGGCGCGCAGCACAGGCCCGCGCGCACATGCGCGCAGCACCAGGCGCCCTAGCGGGCCGCACGCCCAGGCACTTCGCAGTGCGCAGGCCCGTGCGCACACCAGTGGGCCGCAGGGCCCTGCACACGCCCATGCGCCACACAGCCCAGCCAGTCCGCGCGCGCGCGCACACGACCAGGCTGACCATGCCGCACACCCGCACAGC
>NW_023347774.1:0-204 GCF_001411555.2 Juglans regia | reverse complement strand
GGTTGACGAAGTACAGTCAACAGGTTGCGAATGGGGCCTAATTAGCTGGTCACCGGAGCGCGCCAGGCACTAACGCCGATGGTGCCACACATTATGTTATGTGTATCCACAGCAAGTGTGGCACAAACAGATAAGTCATGGGGCCACAACAACTGTGGAGCATGAAGTATGGGGCCACAACAACTGTGGAGCATACACTACGTG
>NW_023347772.1:0-204 GCF_001411555.2 Juglans regia | reverse complement strand
TAATTTTAGCATCCTTAAATTTAATTCTAGGGCTTCATTGTTCTAGGGTTGCCAAAAAAAAAAAATTGAAACAAAAAGTAGGCTGCCAAAATTCTTAGGGTTTTTGGGTTTGGCTGAAATTTGCATCACCTAGGGTTTCAAAATTCTAGGGTTTCCTGCATCTCTAAGTTTGTCAATTGCTTGGAGTGTCGTTCCATTGATTCT
>NW_023347771.1:0-205 GCF_001411555.2 Juglans regia | reverse complement strand
CTTAAAATTAATATAATCCTTGGCCGACATACTTGCGTCCTTCCGATCCCAATCCAAACGGAGATCTGATCCAAACCCATGGCTACGCGATGGGCAGGGCGAGATTTCCCGAAAAATCCACTCCCGAGTGGTCCTTCTTGTCAAGTTATCTCGCAAGGCGGAAAAAACAAAAACGAGGGGTGCAACACGAGGACTTCCCAGGAGG
>NW_023347770.1:0-258 GCF_001411555.2 Juglans regia | reverse complement strand
GAAGAACACCGTAGATCACACAAACTCTACAAAAGCAATCTTCCTTGTTGCCTCAAAAGATTGCAATACAACACTCACAACATGGCCCCCCAATGTTGCCACCCGACGTGCATGAACGGGGGCGATCACTTGTCTCGTGCTTTTGGACAATTGAAACCACCCAAATTGGTTTCCTAAATTCATTCCAATACATCTTGGATGTGTTCCAAGCATCACCTATCGATTTTTGCCTATTTTCGATTTTTTTTGATTTTTCGG
>NW_023347769.1:0-205 GCF_001411555.2 Juglans regia | reverse complement strand
AGCAACAAAAGCCCCCAAGTGTTAATAAGAAAACTTATTTTATTCTCCCTCCAGTGCCGCAAACCCCAACCCCCCTTCTTTCCCATTTTCTTCTTCAGCAACCTGTAAGCCCCGCCTAGCTCTCCCTCTCTCTCAGCCATTTCCCCTCTTCGCCATAGTCGCACCCAATGCCACTGTCTTGGGCGATGTCTCAAGCAGCCACCTT
>NW_023347767.1:0-205 GCF_001411555.2 Juglans regia | reverse complement strand
GGGGCTGCCAAGGCAAGCCACGGGGCTGTCAAGGCAAGCCATGGGGCGTGCGAGCGGGGCTGTCAAGGCATGGCCCGTGGGCACCGTCCTGCTGTCTTACTAGACCAACACCCTTTGCGGGAGCACGTCGTGCACCGATTTTGGACAAGTCCTTGTTGGTAACCTCGGCCAGGAAATCGTGGAAGGTGATGTGGTTTGAGGGGGA
>NW_023347766.1:0-205 GCF_001411555.2 Juglans regia | reverse complement strand
ATAATAGTCCATAAGGTTGTGATCAAAAGAGTGCTGGAGATTGAACTCCACCAATACAAGTAGTAATCTGAGGTAACTATTGTAATACCATCTACGTCGCGCCGTCGCTTAGTCGGCCGTTTCCAGTTGGTCGATTCCCGGTTCTCCTTCAGATCCTATAACAAAATCTACCATTCGGGGGGAATGGTAGTTGGGACTACCATAG
>NW_023347765.1:0-205 GCF_001411555.2 Juglans regia | reverse complement strand
AAGCACGCTTAGCTGCGGAGTTCTGATGGGATCCGGTGCATTAGTGCTGGTATGATCGCACCCATCAAACTAATTACTTAAAATTCAAATAATCCTTGAGCGACATACTAGCGTCCTTCCGATCCCAAACCAAACGGAGATCTGATCCATACCCATCGCTACGCGATGGGCAGGGCGAGATTTTCCCAAAAATCCACTCCCGAGT
>NW_023347764.1:0-205 GCF_001411555.2 Juglans regia | reverse complement strand
TGTGAGAGATATACACAGAACAGAGAAGGTACCGTCTCTCTCTTTTTTGATTGTGTACGTGAATGAGAGAGAGCCTGATGCTGTACAGTAGGAAGTGGGACCCGGGTCAAGCGTGCGTAGGACTACGGTCGGGCCTATCACGTGCGAAAAACGTTGGTTGTTTATGGGACAACTGCGGCGGTGTGGCGGGTTTTTAAACGGCCTT
>NW_023347763.1:0-205 GCF_001411555.2 Juglans regia | reverse complement strand
CACGGACCAAGGAGTCTGACATGTGTGCGAGTCAACGGGCTAGTAAACCCGTAAGGCGTAAGGAAGCTGATTGGTGGGATCCCCTTGTGGGTTGCACCGCCGACAGACCTTGATCTTCTGAGAAGGGTTCGAGTGAGAGCATACCTGTCGGGACCCGAAAGATGGTGAACTATGCCTGAGCGGGGCGAAGCCAGAGGAAACTCTG
>NW_023347762.1:0-205 GCF_001411555.2 Juglans regia | reverse complement strand
AACGTGAGAAAGCCCCTAGCACGACCGATTGCCCCCATCAACAAGCCCATGCGCGGCACTAGGTGCCACCAAATCCGTCCCTAAAGCACAAGCTTGTTGCAAGAAAGCAAGCGAGAATGTAGGAATCACCCCCACGAAAGCGAGCCCAAAAAACGGTCGTCGCCCGTCAAACCCCATGGAAGCGAGGCCAGCATCATCCGGATAC
>NW_023347761.1:0-205 GCF_001411555.2 Juglans regia | reverse complement strand
CGTGTCAGGATTGGGTAATTTGCGCGCCTGCTGCCTTCCTTGGATGTGGTAGCCGTTTCTCAGGCTCCCTCTCCGGAATCGAACCCTAATTCTCCGTTACGCGTCACCACCATTGTAGGCCTCTATCCTACAATCGAAAGTTGATAGGGCAGAAATTTGAATGATGCGTCGCCGGCACGATGGCCGTGCGATCCGTCGAGTTATC
>NW_023347760.1:0-205 GCF_001411555.2 Juglans regia | reverse complement strand
ACCCATAGAATCAAGAAAGAGCTCTCAGTCTGTCAATCCTTACTATGTCTGGACCTGGTAAGTTTCCCCGTGTTGAGTCAAATTAAGCCGCAGGCTCCACACCTGGTGGTGCCCTTCCGTCAATTCCTTTAAGTTTCAGCCTTGCGACCATACTCCCCCCGGAACCCAAAGACTTTGATTTCTCATAAGGTGCCGGCGGAGTCCT
>NW_023347759.1:0-202 GCF_001411555.2 Juglans regia | reverse complement strand
CAAGGCAAGCCACGGGGCTGCCAAGGCAGGCCATGGGGCGTGCGAGCGGGGCTGCCAAGGCATGCCATGGGGCTTGCCACGGGGCTGTCAAGGCAAGCCATGGGGCTGTCAAGTCAGGCCACGGGGCTCGCCGTGCATGCCATGGGGCTGGCAAGGCAAGCCATGGGGCGTGCGAGCGGGGCTGTCAAGGCAGGCCATGGGG
>NW_023347758.1:0-205 GCF_001411555.2 Juglans regia | reverse complement strand
ATAAAAAAGGCCTTTATGTTTCCTCGGACATTTGATGTTTCCTCCTGCCGGTTGGGATTTGGCTCTAAATGCTCTTTAGGGGGGGCATGCAAGCCCCAACATGATCAGCCAGGAGGGCTGACCATGCCGCCCCCCTCACATGGGCATGCCCCTGGCGCCCATGGAAAGGGCGTGTGCCACGCCCCCCATGCCACCGGCGGGGGGG
>NW_023347757.1:0-205 GCF_001411555.2 Juglans regia | reverse complement strand
TAGTAACAATCGGGACAGTTGTTGAGGTCTCAACCCCTTGGGAGCCAAGCCAAACCAGCAAACAACCCATCGTCGGCCGAGAGCACGCGTAGGAATCTAGTGCAAAGAAGCACCAAACACCATGCCACACTCACACCTCAAGGATGCCATGCACGAGGATCGAACCCCCACGAAGATCAACGCATCAAGAAGGAAACCGTATCAA
>NW_023347755.1:0-205 GCF_001411555.2 Juglans regia | reverse complement strand
GGCCCAAGCCCGGGTTGTAGTCATGCCCGTGGAGACGTCGTTGCCGCGATCGTGGAGGGCAGCACGCGCCGCAAGGCGTGCTTCGGCATCTGCGTGCTCCTGGCTTCGGCCTGTGGGCACCCCATTCGGCCCGTCTTGAAACACGGACCAAGGAGTCTGACATGTGTGCGAGTCAACGGGCTAGTAAACCCGTAAGGCGTAAGGA
>NW_023347752.1:0-205 GCF_001411555.2 Juglans regia | reverse complement strand
ACCAAGTATCGCATTTCGCTACGTTCTTCATCGATGCGAGAGCCGAGATATCCGTTGCCGAGAGTCGTTATGTATCATGGTAAAGATGTCACCAACAACGGGCACACCGTTTCCGGGGCGCCCGTGGTTACTCCTTGTTTAAGTTCCTTGGCGCAGACCGCGCCGGGGTTCATTGTTCGATCGGGAAGGGAACGAGAAGATTGAC
>NW_023347749.1:0-205 GCF_001411555.2 Juglans regia | reverse complement strand
AGTGGATGGTCTGCCATGTGGGGGAGGAAACTTCTCCAAGAAGCTTTGCCAAGGTGGCCAATTTCGTGGGCCTTGGTGGGCCCCACCAAGTGGGCTTCAATTTGGGGTTTAAAGGGGGGTTGGTTAGGGTTTGAGATGCTATCAAGCCCAAAATCAATTTTTCTTGGCCCAATCAAATTCCCAAGGTTTAAAAGGTTGAATAATG
>NW_023347748.1:0-216 GCF_001411555.2 Juglans regia | reverse complement strand
CAATGGGCGTAGCACTGGGTGCCATAACCCCACCCGCCGTGCACAAGCATGTTGAAAGGGAGGCACCCAAACAAATGGGCCCACCCGCCATGGGGTAGACTAGAGCACCCGAGGGCTAGCCAACGTGAGAAAGCCCCTAGCACGACCGATTGCCCCCATCAACAAGCCCATGCGCGGCACTAGGTGCCACCAAATCCGTCCCTAAAGCACAAGCTT
>NW_023347747.1:0-205 GCF_001411555.2 Juglans regia | reverse complement strand
GACTTGTCCAAAATCGGTGCACGACGTGCTCCCGCAAAGGGTGTTGGTCGAGTAAGACAGCAGGACGGTGCCCACGGGCCATGCCTTGACAGCCCCGCTCCCACGCCCCATGGCTTGCCTTGACAGCCCCGTGGCTTGCCTTGGCAGCCCCGCTGGAAGCCCCATGGCTTGCCTTGGCAGCCCCGTGGCAAGCCCCATGGCCTGC
>NW_023347746.1:0-205 GCF_001411555.2 Juglans regia | reverse complement strand
AAACCAGAACCAAATGCATTCAGTTATACCAAGATATACCAGTTAAAAACCAGCAAAACCAGCAATTTGATCAAGTAAAAACAGGGGCCAAAACATGAGTTCCATAAGTGTACATAGATCAAGTAAAAACAGGGGCCAAAACCAGAACCAAATGCATTCAGTTATACCAAGTTATACCAGTTAAATACCAGCAAAACCAGCAATT
>NW_023347745.1:0-205 GCF_001411555.2 Juglans regia | reverse complement strand
GATGCCTCCTTTGCAACATGCTTGTGCACGGCGGATGGTGTTATGGCACCCAGTGCTACGCACATTGTTGCTCTCGGGGGTATCCGGATGATGCTGGCCTAGCTTCCATGGGGTTTGACGGGCGACGACCGTTTTTTGGGCTCGCTTTCGTGGGGGTGATTCCTACATTCTCGCTTGCTTTCTAGCAACAAGCTTGTGCTTTAGG
>NW_023347744.1:0-205 GCF_001411555.2 Juglans regia | reverse complement strand
AACGGTGTGCGCGTTGTTGGTGACATCTTTACCATGATACATAACGACTCTCGGCAACGGATATCTCGGCTCTCGCATCGATGAAGAACGTAGCGAAATGAGATACTTGGTGTGAATTGCAGAATCCCGCGAATCATCGAGTCTTTGAACGCAAGTTGCGCCCGAAGCCATTCGGCCGAGGGCACGTCTGCCTGGGTGTCACGCA
>NW_023347743.1:0-205 GCF_001411555.2 Juglans regia | reverse complement strand
GTCTGGTGCCAGCAGCCGCGGTAATTCCAGCTCCAATAGCGTATATTTAAGTTGTTGCAGTTAAAAAGCTCGTAGTTGGATCTTGGGTTGGGCAGAGCGGTCAGCCCCTGGTGTGCACCGGTCTGCTCGTCCCTTCTACCGGCGATGCGCTCCTGGCCTTAACTGGCCGGGTCGTGCCTCCGGTGCTGTTACTTTGAAGAAATTA
>NW_023347741.1:0-205 GCF_001411555.2 Juglans regia | reverse complement strand
GTTAGAACATCATTATCCAACCTTGTTAACCTTGAAAAATTGATTGGACCAAGTGATATTGGATTTGGGCTTGATAGCAACCCAAACCCTCTTTAAACCCTAAATTTTAGGCCCATTCGGTTTAGGCCCTTTAAGGCCCACGAATTTGGTCACCATAGGATTGCTTCATGGCTAAGTTTTGCACCCCCACTTGGCTGGCCAGATC
>NW_023347740.1:0-205 GCF_001411555.2 Juglans regia | reverse complement strand
GGCATGCCATGGGGCTTGCCACGGGGCTGTCAAGGCAAGCCATGGGGCTGTCAAGTCAGGCCACGGGGCTCGCTGTGCATGCCATGGGGCTGTCAAGGCAAGCTATGGGGCGTGCGAGCGGGGCTGTCAAGGCAGGCCATGGGGCTTGCCACGGGGCTGCCAAGGCATGCCATGGGGCTTGCCACGGGGCTGTCAAGGCAAGCCA
>NW_023347739.1:0-205 GCF_001411555.2 Juglans regia | reverse complement strand
ACCAACAACGCGCACACCGTTTCCGGGGCGCCCGTGGTTACTCCTTGTTTAAGTTCCTTGGCGCAGACCGCGCCGGGGTTCATTGTTCGATCGGGAAGGGAACGGGAAGATTGACCAACCACACACGAGGAGCGGTGGGCATATCTCAACGTGCCCTCCCAACCGTTTTTTGGGAGGGGGCATTACACCCCCACCCAGAAGGTTA
>NW_023347738.1:0-205 GCF_001411555.2 Juglans regia | reverse complement strand
AATTGTGATGATCGACCAATACATCTGCTGACCCTTCATACGGCTCACCATGCAGTACCCATCGCGTATACCCCAGATCCATACCGTTCACAAATATATGACGCTCTACTTCATCCAATCCTATCGCACACAAATTTTTACACCCTTGACATGGACACTTAATGTAACCACGACTATCAGCAGAGGCCCGTGCAAAATCAATGAA
>NW_023347737.1:0-205 GCF_001411555.2 Juglans regia | reverse complement strand
CATGCCAGTGGGGCTGCCAAGGCAAGCCATCGGGCTGCCAAGGCATGGCCCGTGGGCACCGTGCTAACCTCGCTGTGCATGCCATGGGGCTGTCAAGGAAAGCCATGGGGCTGTCAAGGCAGGGCCCGAGGGCACCGTGCTAACCTCGCCGTGCAGGCCATGGGGCATGCCATGGGGACCACCGAGGCAAGCCATGGGGCTGGCA
>NW_023347736.1:0-205 GCF_001411555.2 Juglans regia | reverse complement strand
TTGCAATGTATAGGAATACGTGACAGAATATCTTTTGTAACGGATGAATAATTCATGACAGAATAAATTCTGTGTAACAGATAAATATGTAATGACTTGGCATGGCACAAATGATAACATGCATACATACAATTTAGTTCCCTTACTTATCACTCATACACATTAAACTGATAGTAAGTTAAAAGCTAACTTACCTCGATCGTCG
>NW_023347734.1:0-205 GCF_001411555.2 Juglans regia | reverse complement strand
GCCCTTGTAGTAGTCTATTTCGTATTTATGTCTTAATAAACAGTTCAAGGACATCTTAGAGGGTATGTTTGATGCTTCAAAATAACAAATCATGAAGCTCTTCAGTGTTGATTTTAAGGGAAAGTTCAAAACTCCTTGTTATCCTTATGCTTTGAGATTGTATCTTAGACCTCCCATCTTATAATGAATTCGCACCTGATTCCTG
>NW_023347733.1:0-205 GCF_001411555.2 Juglans regia | reverse complement strand
CCAAGTCCATTTCCGATTTGTACATTTTTTGCCTTAAACCACCATTCGCGCCGTCATCCACGGCAAACCACCACCACCATTGGCTTCACCGACCTCTCTAGGCCATACCCTATCATTTTGGGGTCTTCGTTTGTCTCCGTTGAAAAGTGGGTATTTGTGACCCACGGCCACAGTGTATTTTACACTGTGGTGTTGCTCAGACGTC
>NW_023347732.1:0-205 GCF_001411555.2 Juglans regia | reverse complement strand
ATGAAGCCATTGCACCACCATAGTGCTGGAAGCACCACCCTTGTGAAATAGCCAAACCATGAGCCCCAAGCCCCATTGTGCGTCACAGCTTTGCACCACCCCCTTCCGAGCCTCGTCCACATAGCAGCAACCACCCCCAGCCCAGCCCCACGAGAAACAGACAACTACACCTTGCCCCCAAAGCACACGATCCCTGACCAAAAAG
>NW_023347731.1:0-205 GCF_001411555.2 Juglans regia | reverse complement strand
CTCTCTCTGTCAATTTTTTCGTTACACGTTCAGTACTCGTTCTCCCCTTCTGATTTGTTTTCTTCTCCCCACTCTCTCATTTTCTCTTTTCCCTAGCCATCGACACAGAGGCTATTCCTTCTCAATTTTCTCTAGTTTTAGACTCTCTCTCTCTCTCTCTCTCTCTCTCTCTCTCTCTCTCTCTCTCTCTCTCTCTCTCTCTCTC
>NW_023347730.1:0-205 GCF_001411555.2 Juglans regia | reverse complement strand
TTAAATCTTAACTATTTCTATTTTAATTTAAAGATTTAGTAGTATTTTAATTTGAATATTATTTTTATTAATTTATCTTGAAGTATTTAAGTATTATTAAATCTTAAC
Source organism: Juglans regia (assembly GCF_001411555.2). NCBI lineage: Eukaryota > Viridiplantae > Streptophyta > Magnoliopsida > Fagales > Juglandaceae > Juglans > Juglans regia. Next base: position 97 of record NW_023347730.1, on the reverse strand, counting down.
TATTTCTATTTTAATTTAAAGATTTAGTAGTATTTTAATTTGAATATTAATTTTATTAATTTATCTTGAAGTATTTAAGTATTATTAAATCTTAACT
>NW_023347729.1:0-205 GCF_001411555.2 Juglans regia | reverse complement strand
GCGCGAGTCATCAGCTCGCGTTGACTACGTCCCTGCCCTTTGTACACACCGCCCGTCGCTCCTACCGATTGAATGGTCCGGTGAAGTGTTCGGATCGAGGAGATGTGGGCGGTTCGCTGCCGGCAACGTCGCGAGAAGTCCACTGAACCTTATCATTTAGAGGAAGGAGAAGTCGTAACAAGGTTTCCGTAGGTGAACCTGCGGA
>NW_023347728.1:0-205 GCF_001411555.2 Juglans regia | reverse complement strand
CAACATAAATCGCCCTACGACAAGGTCCTAGGCATGCATGGATAGATGAGGGGCATCCTGTTTATGTACGAGCCAAGGGCCCTAGTGTTGAACATCCAAAAGCTTAATACAATTGATTTTCCAGTTTCTCTCTTCTTCTCTTGGAGGCAAGGTCATCCTCGAATTTGACTCCATTTTCTTGCATTTTCTGCTCATCCAAACACCT
>NW_023347727.1:0-279 GCF_001411555.2 Juglans regia | reverse complement strand
TTGAGCGACATACTAGCGTCCTTCCGATCCCAATCCAAACGGAGATCTGATCCAAACCCATGGCTACGCGATGGGCAGGGCGAGATTTTCCCAAAAATCCACTCCCGAGTGCTCCTTCTTGTCAATTTGTCTCGCAAGGCGGAAAAAACAAAAACGAGGGGTGCAACACGAGGACTTCCCAGGAGGTCACCCATCCTAGTACTACTCTCGCCCAAGCACGCTTAACTGCGGAGTTCTGATGGGATCCGGTGCATTAGTGCTGGTATGATCGCACCCATC
>NW_023347726.1:0-205 GCF_001411555.2 Juglans regia | reverse complement strand
AATGCATGTCAGAATATATTTTCCTTTTTCACACAGATTTCATGAATAATGCAGATAAGAGACCGAGGTTGATCTTTGTTTTCACAAGTTCCCAACACAACACAAATTATGCAAGTTTTCATAAAATCAACCACAGTCTTATTAACTTGTATAAAAACCCAGCATAGGAACCCCGCTTACCTGACTCCTGCAGCGTATTATCTAA
>NW_023347725.1:0-205 GCF_001411555.2 Juglans regia | reverse complement strand
ATGCCTTGACAGCCCCATGGCTTGCCTCGGTGGTGCCCATGGCATGCCCCATGGCATGCACAGCGAGGTTAGCACGGTGCCCACGGGCCATGCCTTGACAGCCCATGGCTTTCCTTGACAGCCCCATGGCATGCACAGCGAGGTTAGCACGGTGCCCACGGGCCATGCCTTGGCAGCCCGATGGCTTGCCTTGGCAGCCCCACTG
>NW_023347724.1:0-205 GCF_001411555.2 Juglans regia | reverse complement strand
GAAGTATACCTTGATGTACCCTTTCCAAAAAGCCGTCTCTCCACCTTCATAGCCATGTGCACCATGTCCTCTACCTCCTCATAATGTTGCAACTCAACTACATTCGCTATCTCCCTATTCAACCCCCTCAAAAATCTTTTCATTATGGCCTCCCGATCCTCCACTACATTAGCCCGAATCATAGCCACCTCCATCTCCTTATGGT
>NW_023347723.1:0-205 GCF_001411555.2 Juglans regia | reverse complement strand
CACCCCAACCAAGCACAAGGCTAGCTGAGCGTGTGGAAGCATTGTGTGGTGTCGAGCCTGCCCCGCTAGGCATGGGAAATAAGAGAAGAGAAAATAGTAAGAATCGGGACAGTTGTTGAGGTCTCAACCCCTTGGGAGCCAAGCCAAACCAGCAAACAACCCATCGTCGGCCGAGAGCACGCGTAGGAATCTAGTGCTAAGAAGC
>NW_023347722.1:0-205 GCF_001411555.2 Juglans regia | reverse complement strand
TCTACATATTTCTTTGACTTTTGGTTTTAATATATAAAGTTTATTAACAATTTCTTAAGCATGGAGTAATATATATATATATATATATATATATATATATATATCTTTGTATAGAAGCATCGAGCAAAGCTGATTTTGTTCTCATCATAATCTTTAATTTAGTAAGTGGAATTTGTCTGAATCCTTGTATATATAATCCTTGTTT
>NW_023347721.1:0-205 GCF_001411555.2 Juglans regia | reverse complement strand
TAAGGATTTGATATCCTAATTCCAAAAAAATTACCAAAATTTACATTCCTCATGTAAATTTTGTCCCAAACTCAAATCTCAACTCAGAAAAATTTAAAACCAATCACAACTATGAAAAACTCACTATGGCCGAAACCTACATAGGCCATTTGTCTTACTTTGGTTGCAATTCTTTCAAGTTCCAAAACTCATGAATAAACCAAAA
>NW_023347720.1:0-205 GCF_001411555.2 Juglans regia | reverse complement strand
TCATGCTAGCCGGGTTAAGAGAAGATCGGTATCGGAGTATGGCCCTTGTCCCTACGAGCAGGTGATCAACGTGTTATATATGTTGATCTTAGGTGATAAAGGGGTAAGGTACTTGTGTAACATGGTGAGAGACACGTGCCGGACGGATTCACTATATGTAATGGGTAATCTGTCATGAGCATAGTTGCACGGTGCTTAAGCCTCA
>NW_023347719.1:0-205 GCF_001411555.2 Juglans regia | reverse complement strand
ATAATATATAAATAAAAAATAAAATCACTATAATATATAAATAAAAAATAAAATCACTATAATATATAAATAAAAAATAAAATCACTATTAAATATAAATAAAAAATAAAATCACTATAATATATAAATAAAAAATAACATTACCATAATATTTATCACTATTATATATATATAAATAAAATCATTATAATATTTATCACTATTA
>NW_023347717.1:0-205 GCF_001411555.2 Juglans regia | reverse complement strand
CCCTCCCAAAAAACGGTTGGGAGGGCACGTTGAGATATGCCCACCGCTCCTCGTGTGTGGTTGGTCAATCTTCTCGTTCCCTTCCCGATCGAACAATGAACCCCCGCGCGGTCTGCGCCAAGGAACTTAAACAAGGAGTAACCACGGGCGCCCCGGAAACGGTGTGCGCGTTGTTGGTGACATCTTTACCATGATACATAACGAC
>NW_023347716.1:0-256 GCF_001411555.2 Juglans regia | reverse complement strand
GTGCTAGGGGCTTTCTCACGTTGGCTTGCCCTCGGGTGCTCTAGTCTACCCCATGGCGGTTGGGCCTATTTGTTTGGATGCCTCCTTTGCAACATGCTTGTGCACGGCAGATGGTGTTATGGCACCCAGTGCTACGCACATTGTTGCTCTCGGGGGTATCCGGATGATGCTGGCCTCGCTTCCATGGGGTTTGACGGGCATCTCCATTTTTCATTTTACATTTGGTTGGCCGCATGGTGGCCGGGCCTGTGTGTTT
>NW_023347715.1:0-205 GCF_001411555.2 Juglans regia | reverse complement strand
TCTAACCAAAAATTTAATAATTTACTTACTTATTTTTGGCATAGCATAAATGATCATCATCATCAGAACATCATATCAGAATAGAGGCCATGTATAACTCCCTTGGTAGGATTGTGCATCTGCGGATAGCCAAGCAGAACATAAATCACTTTGTCCCCAAGGTGTGCACTCAAAACAGAGACCACTACTCTAACCCGTGGTAGGG
>NW_023347713.1:0-205 GCF_001411555.2 Juglans regia | reverse complement strand
ACGCCTTACGGGTTTACTAGCCCGTTGACTCGCACACATGTCAGACTCCTTGGTCCGTGTTTCAAGACGGGCCGAATGGGGTGCCCACAGGCCGATGCCAGGAGGACGCAGATGCCGAAGCACGCCTTGCGGCGCGTGCTGCCCTCCACGATCGCGGCAACGACGTCTCCACGGGCATGACTACAACCCGGGCTTGGGCCGCCGC
>NW_023347711.1:0-205 GCF_001411555.2 Juglans regia | reverse complement strand
TTTTTTTTTTTTTTTTTTTTCACGATTTTTTTTTTTTTGGCATTTTTTTTTCTTTTTTTTTCCTTTCTTTTTTTTTTCTTTTCTTTTCCTTTCACCAACTGATTTGATCACAATTTGATCACAATCAAGAATAAGCAGTTGAGAAAAACCCTAACAATAACTCAAAAACCCTTGGGCAAGTGATATACGGCAGCCCCTAGAACAA
>NW_023347710.1:0-205 GCF_001411555.2 Juglans regia | reverse complement strand
CCAACCACACACGAGGAGCGGTGGGCATATCTCAACGTGCCCTCCCAACCGTTTTTTGGGAGGGGGCATTACACCCCCACCCAGAAGGTTATTACATGTTCACACGTCGTTCTGCTGGGCAGGTATCGACAATGATCCTTCCGCAGGTTCACCTACGGAAACCTTGTTACGACTTCTCCTTCCTCTAAATGATAAGGTTCAGTGG
>NW_023347709.1:0-205 GCF_001411555.2 Juglans regia | reverse complement strand
TTTTTTTTTTTTTTTTTGGAATTTTCTTTTCTTTTCTTTTCTTTTCCTTTCCTTTCTTTTCTTTTCTTTTCCTTTCCTTTCTTTTCTCTAATTCATCCACAAACAGCAATATTCAATTGTGAAAACCAACCAATTGAATTCAAACACACAAACGTGGACAATGAAATAGAAAAGAATCAATGGAACGACACTCCAAGCAATTGAC
>NW_023347708.1:0-205 GCF_001411555.2 Juglans regia | reverse complement strand
GCATTTAGAGCCAAATCCCAACCGGCAGGAGGAAACATCAAATGTCCGAGGAAACATAAAGGCCTTTTTTATCGAAATACTTTGAATTTGGACGAGATTTCTTGCAGGCATGCTTAGAAAAATCATATCTTGAAGTAGGAGCAAGCCTCACAATTTTTCGACATCGGGATTTTTTTATTTAATTTTTTTGATTAAATAAATCCGA
>NW_023347707.1:0-266 GCF_001411555.2 Juglans regia | reverse complement strand
TACTTAAAATTCATATAATCCTTGAGTGACATACTAGCGTCCTTCCGATCCCAATCCAAACGGAGATCTGATCCAAACCCATGGCTACGCGATGGGCAGGGCGAGATTTCACGAAAAATCAACTCCCGAGTGGTCCTTCTTGTCAATTTATCTCGCAAGGCGGAAAAAACAAAAACGAGGGGTGCAACACGAGAACTTCCCAGGAGGTCACCCATCCTAGTACTACTCTCGCCCAAGCACGCTTAACTGCGGAGTTCTGATGGGAT
>NW_023347706.1:0-205 GCF_001411555.2 Juglans regia | reverse complement strand
ACATGTTATGAAATGTTCTCTGTTACATTTATGTCTCGAAGTATGTCATGTCTGTCGTCCTACGTTCATGTCACGTTATGTTACGTCAAGATTTCTGTCTTTTACGTCACGTTACGAAATGTCATGTCTGCCAGTTAAGTCATTCATGTCAATCACGACCCTAAGCGCTAGGATGGGGTAATATCCTAGTGAAACTCCTTTGTTC
>NW_023347705.1:0-205 GCF_001411555.2 Juglans regia | reverse complement strand
GAGGGCTAGCCAACGTGAGAAAGCCCCTAGCACGACCGATTGCCCCCATCAACAAGCCCATGCGTGGCACTAGGTGCCACCAAATCCGTCCCTAAAGCACAAGCGTGTTGCTAGAAAGCAATCGAGAATGTAGGAATCACCCCCACGAAAACGAGCCCAAAAAACGGTCGTCGGGACATGGTCGGCCGGCGGCGGCCGCCGCCAC
>NW_023347704.1:0-205 GCF_001411555.2 Juglans regia | reverse complement strand
CAAGGCCATCAAGGTCCGGAAGCCACCTCAATGAAGCATGTGCGTAGCACTGGGTGCCATAACACCATCCGCCGTGCACATCTACGTCAAAGAGGAAGCAAACAAACACACAGGCCCGGCCACCATGCGGGCAACCAAATGTAAAATGAAAAATGGAGATGCCCGTCAAACCCCATGGAAGCGAGGCCAGCATCATCCGGATACC
>NW_023347703.1:0-205 GCF_001411555.2 Juglans regia | reverse complement strand
CTTTTCAACCAAGCGCGATGACCAATTGTGCGAATCAACGGTTCCTCTCGTACTAGGTTGAATTACTATTGCGACACTGTCATCAGTAGGGTAAAACTAACCAGTCTCACGACGGTCTAAACCCAGCTCACGTTCCCTATTGGTGGGTGAACAATCCAACACTTGGTGAATTCTGCTTCACAATGATAGGAAGAGCCGACATCGA
>NW_023347702.1:0-205 GCF_001411555.2 Juglans regia | reverse complement strand
GAAACGACTTTAAAACCATAAGTTAAATAAAATAATTTAAACGTAATGGTAAAGTCAAATTGAAATAACTAAATCTCACAATAATTAATTAAATATGAAAAGCAGTTTAAATGCACAACAATAAATAAATATTAAGAAAGCACATAAAATATTAATTTTCCCCAATTAAAAATCCTAAAAATAATCCAATTAAAATCCAATAATT
>NW_023347701.1:0-205 GCF_001411555.2 Juglans regia | reverse complement strand
CTCTCGTCGTTGCCGCTTGCCGGACTTTCGATTGGTAAGTCTCTATTCTCTTTCTCACTTCGATAAGAGTTTCTTCTCTCTCTCTCTTCGGTAAGTCTCTCCTCTCTCTCTCTCTCTCTCTCTCTCTCTCTCTCTCTCTCTCTCTCTCTCTCTCGATCTATGAGCAATGTTTTTGAACAAAATCATATGTGAGTATAGAATATAT
>NW_023347700.1:0-205 GCF_001411555.2 Juglans regia | reverse complement strand
ACATCATAAGAAGTGTTTGGGGTTGGGGCAACGATGCGTGACACCCAGGCAGACGTGCCCTCGGCCGAATGGCTTCGGGCGCAACTTGCGTTCAAAGACTAGATGATTCGCGGGATTCTGCAATTCACACCAAGTATCGCATTTCGCTACGTTCTTCATCGATGCGAGAGCCGAGATATCCGTTGCCGAGAGTCGTTATGTATCA
>NW_023347699.1:0-205 GCF_001411555.2 Juglans regia | reverse complement strand
GACAATGATCCTTCCGCAGGTTCACCTACGGAAACCTTGTTACGACTTCTCCTTCCTCTAAATGATAAGGTTCAGTGGACTTCTCGCGACGTTGCCGGCAGAGAACCGCCCACATCGCCTCGATCCGAACACTTCACCGGACCATTCAATCGGTAGGAGCGACGGGCGGTGTGTACAAAGGGCAGGGACGTAGTCAACGCGAGCT
>NW_023347698.1:0-205 GCF_001411555.2 Juglans regia | reverse complement strand
CCTCACGGCTCCTCACTCACGCACGCATGGGTTGCACGCCGTGCACCACCGTGCACCGCCCCCCATGGCTAATGACCGCCATGTCCAGCCTCCTCAGGCCGCCACCAAGCCAACCCGACCTCCATTGGCCCCGATCTGCCACCCACGAGAGCACACTCTCTCTCACTCTCCCACGGCTTCTCCTCCATGGAATGGCCAGATCTGC
>NW_023347696.1:0-230 GCF_001411555.2 Juglans regia | reverse complement strand
TGGCAGGATCAACCAGGTAGCATTCATTCTCGATGCCGGCACCGCACGTAAACCTACCACTCCGGAAGGAGGATAGGATCAAGACGCGAGCACGACAATCGTTCGTGTCAAACGAGAACGCTCGGATTGGGATAAAGAGGCCGGAGACCCCCCACACCAACACAATGTTCCGCATCCAAGAGCACGAGAACGCCCACATGGTCCATGACAACCAACGTAAACTCGAAGGC
>NW_023347695.1:0-205 GCF_001411555.2 Juglans regia | reverse complement strand
CCAATCAAATTCCCAAGGTTTAAAAGGTTGAATAATGATGTCATAACAAGGATTTGATTAATTAATAGCATGTGGAAGTGATTTAATCAAGTGATTAAACTCAATGCTAGAAATCGGATTAAAAAGGGTTTGGAGGCCAACTTTAGGGTTTGGGAAAACCATTTAGGGTTTTGGTTTCAACCAAGCTTTTGGGGTTTCAATTGGA
>NW_023347694.1:0-205 GCF_001411555.2 Juglans regia | reverse complement strand
GGGGTAGACTAGAGCACACGAGGGCTAGCCAACGTGAGAAAGCCCCTAGCACGACCGATTGCCCCCATCAACAAGCCCATGCGTGGCACTAGGTGCCACCTAATCCGTCCCTAAAGCACAAGCTTGTTGCTAGAAAGCAATCGAGAATGTAGGAATCACCCCCACGAAAACGAGCCCAAAAAACGGTCGTCGGGACATGGTCGGC
>NW_023347693.1:0-205 GCF_001411555.2 Juglans regia | reverse complement strand
GGGTAGGGCCTAGAGAGGTCGGTGAAGCCAATGGTGGTGGTGGTTTGCCGTGGGTGGCGGCGCAAGGGGCGGTTTTAAGGCCAAAAAGTCGAAATCGGAAATGTACTTAGTGTGGCTTCACCGGTGACGGATCGGGGCTGGGGTTGGGTCCAAAGGGTTGCCAAGAGGGCGGGGATGAAGTGGTAGGAAGATGGTGGCCGGAGGT
>NW_023347691.1:0-205 GCF_001411555.2 Juglans regia | reverse complement strand
ATGGAACGACCCTCCAAGCAATTGACAAACTTAGAGATGCAGGAAACTCTAAAATTTTGAAACCCTAGGTGATGCAAATTTCAGCCAAACCCAAAACCTTAAGAATTTCAGCAGCCTACTTTTTATTTCAATTTTTTTTTTTTTTTTGGCAACCCTAGAACAATGAAGCCCTAGAATTAAATTTAAGGATACTAAAATTAAAAGA
>NW_023347689.1:0-205 GCF_001411555.2 Juglans regia | reverse complement strand
AAAAAAAAAAAAAAAAAAAATTCGAGATTTTTTTTTTCTTGATCTTTATCATCAAAGGGGGTGATTCTAGTTGATATCTTGTCTTATTGCTACTGTTTCATTCGTATAATTTCCTTGATTCACGTGCCATTTTTTTTTTCATTCCTTCCGTGTTTCTCTTGTTCTTGTTTCTTGGACTTAATTACTAGTTGGGATAAAACAAGGT
>NW_023347688.1:0-205 GCF_001411555.2 Juglans regia | reverse complement strand
TTGCACCCCTCGTTTTTGTTTTCTCCGCCTTGCGAGATAAATTGACAAGAAGGACCTCTCGGGGGTGGATTTTTGAGAAAATCTCGCCCTGCCCATCGCGTAGCTATGGGTTTGGATCAGATCTCCGTTTGGATTGGGATCGGAAGGACGCTAGTATGTCGCTCAAGGATTATATGAATTTTAAGTAATTAGTTTGATGGGTGCG
>NW_023347687.1:0-205 GCF_001411555.2 Juglans regia | reverse complement strand
ATATATATATATATACTAGTGGTGATAAACGTGCAAAGCACGTTTGCCACATCTATCAAATTAAAGAAAAAAATAAAATATAACTTTAAATATTAAAATATTCTAATGTATAAAAATAAAATTATTATTTATTTATGTTCATCATTTATTATAAAATTTAAATTATATTAAAAATTCAAATTAATTAGATAATTTTTTTTCTTAA
>NW_023347686.1:0-209 GCF_001411555.2 Juglans regia | reverse complement strand
TGTATTTCGGCTAGAATTGGTAAATGATATTAAGATTGGATGATGTAAGTGTAGGGTTGGGTGATGGGTGATGCACGAGCATGAGGTATGGTAGGGTTTCCCGAATTGGCAAAAGGGTAATGGCGGCTAGGGTTTATCAAATTAGGAAGGTAGTTGGCGGCTAGGGTTAGCTCAATATGGAATGTAGGTGTGGTGGCTAGGGTTGCCGA
>NW_023347685.1:0-1167 GCF_001411555.2 Juglans regia | reverse complement strand
ACGAGGGGTGCAACACGAGGACTTCCCAGGAGGTCACCATCCTAGTACTACTCTCACCCAAGCACGCTTAACTGCGGAGTTCTGATGGGATCCGGTGCATTAGTGCTGGTATGATCGCACCCATCAAACTAATTACTTAAAATTCAAATAATCCTTGAGCGACATACTAGCGTCCTTCCGATCCCAATCCAAACAGAGATCTGATCCAAACCCATCGCTACGCGATGGGCAGGGCGAGATTTTCCCAAAAATCCACTCCCGAGTGGTCCTTCTTGTCAATTTATCTCGCAAGGCGGAAAAAACAAAAACGAGGGGTGCAACACGAGGACTTCCCAGGAGGTCACTCATCCTAGTACTACTCTCGCCCAAGCACGCTTAACTGAAGTTCTCAAGGGGATCCGCCGATAGCCGTATGACGCAACCATCAAAACCAATGCTTAAAATTATAGAATCAGGCTACGGTATTTCTCCTCAACATCCCAATGCTAACCGTATGACTTATCAAACCCACACAATGCGTATGATTTTCCCAAAACCTACCTCCCAAGTTGTCTCATAAACGCCTTCAAGGAAAATGAAAAAACGAAAACATGAGGATATCCCGTGAGGTCACCCATCCTGAAGGTTTCGTTTCTGCTAAGCTTGAATGCGGAGTTCTGATGGGATCCGGTGCATTAGTGCTGGTATGATCGCACCCATCAAACTAATTATTTCAAATTCATATAATCTTAGGGCGACCAACTAGCGTATTTCCGATCCCAATGCGAACCGGCGAGCTGATCGAAACCCTTGGCTACACGATGGGCAGGGCGCGATTTTCCTAAAAATCCACTCCCGAGTGGTCCTTATTGTCAATTCCTCTCGCAAGGCGGAAAAAACAAAAACGAGGGGTGCAACATGAGGACTTCCCATGAGGTCACCCATCCTAGTACTACTCTCGCCCAAGCACGGTTAACTGCGGAGTTCTAATGGGATCCGGTGCATTACTGCTGGTATGATCGCACCCGTCAAACTAATTATTTAAAATTCATATAATCCTAGTACGACGTACTAGCGTCTTTCCGATCCAAATACGAATCGGCGATTTGATTGAAACCCTTAGCTACGCGATGGGCAGGGCGCGATTTTCCTAAAAATCTACTCCGAAGTTGTCCTTCTTGTAAATTC
>NW_023347684.1:0-12670 GCF_001411555.2 Juglans regia | reverse complement strand
ATGCAATCCACCTGGGATAAGTTTAGCAAGAGGCCAACATTCAAGATGGGGTTTGAAGGATGAGGATCCTGTTTTAATTCATTTGATCAGCTACGGAAGAAGGCAACGACATGAAGGGTTTCAACTTATTTAATTCATTTAAAGAACTTATTTTATTAGTTTAGAATAATTGAGTTTATTATGGGAAGCGCTTAAGGGGGCCTATGCAAGGGCATGTTGGGAAAGTTATTATTTTATTGAACTAGGGTTAGGGTTACTGTAGCCGAGTTACTGTAGCTCGGCACTGTAGCCGCGGCACTGTTCATCCAGGGGTACTTTTGGAAGATGGGGGGTTTATTTTGGCTAGGGTTTCATTAGGTTTTCCTTTAAATACTCTATGTAGCCTCATTTTAATCAGATTATGAAGTTTCTGAAATTTGATGAATTTATTCATTGTGAGTTGAGTTTTACTCCTCTTGTTCTTAATTGAACTTTTGAACTTATCAAAGGTAAATCACAACCTTTGTGGCGTTCCTCCTTTGTAATCGGGGTTCTTGAGACGGGTTCTTCAACGGGTCTAGATTTTAATATAATCTAGGTTCTTGAAACGAGTTCTCATCGGGTCTAGGTTCTCCATCCTTTGACTTGATTTTGGCTTTCTTGGGAAGTTTTCAAATTGACTGTGGGTTCAAGGGATTCCTTTCTATCGGGTTCATATCATTTGGTATCATTAGGTTCTTGAAACAAGTTCTCATCGGGTCTAGGCTCTGATACCAAATGATATGAACCCGCGGGAATGAAATCCCTTGAACCCACAGTCAATTTGAAAACTTCCCAAGAAAGCCAAAATCAAGTCAAGGATGGAGAATCTAGACCCGATGAGAACTCGTTTCAAGAACCTAGATTATATTAAAATCTAGACCCGTTGAAGAACCCGTCTCAAGAACCCAGATTACAAAGGAGGAACGCCACAAAGGTTGTGATTTACCTTGATAAGTTCAAAAGTTCAATTAAGAACAAGAGGAGTAAAACTCAACTCACAATGAATAAATTCATCAAATTTCATAAACTTCATAATCTGATTAAAATGAGGCTACATAGAGTATTTAAAGGAAACCCTAATGAAACCCTAGCCAAAATAAACCCCCATCTTCCAAAAGTACCCCTGGATGAACAGTGCCGCGGCTACAGTGCCGAGCTACAGTAACTCGGCTACAGTAACCCTAACCCTAGTTCAATAAAATAATAACTTTCCCAACATGCCCTTGCATAAGCTCCCTTAAGTGCTTCCCATAATAAACTCAATTATTCTAAACAAATAAAATAAGTACTTTAAATGAATTAAATAAGTTGAAACCCTTCAAGAGCCCAAAGCCTTTAAGTCTTGTTGTTGCCATCTTCCATAGCTGATCAAATGAATCAAAATTGGATCTTCATCCTTCAAGCCTCATCTTGAATGTTGGGCTCTTGCTAAACTCGTCCCAAGTGGATTGCATCAATCCTTGCATTGTCTCCGTGATCTTTAAGACTAGGCCCATCATGGTTCCCATCATTCCCCCTCTCCTCAAAAGGATTCGACCTCGAATCTCCACCTTGGTTCCCATCAATCCCCCTCTCCTCAAAAGGATTCAACCTTGAATCTCCACCTGGATCAAAGGGAAAAACGTTAGTAATATTATCATTAATTTCATATGCAATATCATTAATTTGTTCAAGAATTTGAAAAGATCCATCCAAGCTACTCATGTCGTCAACAGGTAAAGGTATTAAATCAAAAGGAGTAAATGGATTAAGGCTATAAACAATTGCGAAAGGAAAATATAAAGTGGTAGTATGCATGGTCCTATTATATGCAAACTCTATAAATCTATCCACAACCATATAAATAGAATCTCTACTTATTTCTTTCCTTGGCAGCCCCAAAACAGAGTCCATATATGCAAACTCATTGAAACGCAAATGATACTCCTGTAAACGTTCATGCAACAAGTCAATGTATGGCAAATGATACTCCGACAAACGTTCATGCAACATGTTAATGAATGACAAATGATACTTCCACAAACGTTCATGTAACACGTCAATGAAAGGCAAATGATACTCCCACAAACATTCATGTAACACATCGATGAATGACAATTGATACTTCCACAAACGTTCATGCAACACGCCATTGAAAGGCAAATGATATTCCCACAAATGTTCATGCAACACGTCATTGAAAGGCAAATGATATTCCCACAAATGTTCATGCAACACAACAAAAGTCTTCCTTACACCAAGGTTACCCAACAAACCAGCATGTCTATCACACACAAACAACTTATGCATAAAACTAGTAGGTACACAAAATCTAATATTTCTAAACAAGTACCAATCTAGTTTATAGAACTTACCAAAAGATGCTTTCTCACATGTCCCATACACACTAGCAAAGTCATCATCATTAGCATGCAATCCCTTATCATATTCAAATCTCAACAATTTTGCATCAAAAATGAAGACAAGGACATACCTTCTTGCTAAAGTATCAACCACAAAATTTTTCATACCTTGTGTGTATTTGAATACATGAGGAAAAGTCTGAACACAATCCTCCCGCTTAGCATGCATTCTAGTCAACAACTTACCTTGTCCCTTTAAATGTGTCAATGACTCATGTTTTTCCAAGAAAGGTCGGTTAGGAATTGTCGCACTTGGCACAAAATCAATGTAGTGCTCTATCTCCCTATTAGGTGGCAATCCACTAAATACACCACTTGGAAACACGACCTCATATCCCTGCAACAAAGAGACAACAATACTAGGCAAACATACGTCAAGTACGTTAGGATTAAGACTCGCCTTAGCATAAAAACTCGCTTTTCTCTTTGTTTTTCTCTCACTTTCTTCACACTCTCTTTTCTTTCCACTCTCTTTTTCTTTTTCACTCTCTTTTTCCCTTTCACACTCTTTTTTATTTTCACTCTCTTTTTTTCTGTCACTCTCTTTTTCTTCATCTTTTTTTGTACTCTCGACCTCATAATTATTTTTCAACTCATTCTCTCTTTTGCTTGAGGTCTTAGTCTCACCCTCTTCTTTTTTCTCTCTCATTTTTCTCTCTTTCTCCATTTCGGTCTCACTATTTCTTTTCTTCTCAATCTCACATTCACTCTTGCTTTTCAGCTCAATCTCACTTTCACTTTCACTTTCACTCTCATCTTCACTCTTGCTTTTCAGCACAATCTCACTTTCACTGTCACCTTCACTCTTACTATTAAGCTCATTCTCACTTTTTCTTGAGGTTTCAGCCTCACCCAAATCTTTTCCCTTTGGTGGTTCGGTCTTCTCCTTTGCTACAACTTGATCATTTTTGTCCCACTTTGGTTTCCAAGAAGTACTAGAAACCGAAGTATACCTTGATGTACCCTTTCCTTTTAGCCGTCTCTCCACCTTCATAGCCATGTGCACTATGTCCTCTACCTCCTCATAATGTTGCAACTCAACTACATTGGCTATCTCCCTATTCAACCCCCTCAAAAATCTTTTCATTATGGCCTCCCGATCCTCCACTACATTAGCCCGAATCATAGCCACCTCCATCTCCTTATGGTAGTCCTCTACACTCCTAGACCCCTGTATAAGATTTTGTAATTTTTTGTAGAGGTCTCTATAGTAGTGGCTAGGTACAAATCTCCGCCTCATGATAGCTTTCAACTCTCTCCATGTTTCTACAGGCCTCTCAAAATTCCTCCTCCTATTGGATACTAATTGATCCCACCAAATAATCGCATAATCAGTGAACTCAATTACAGCCAACTTCATCTTTTTCTGCTCAGAGTAATTATGACAATCAAACACCAACTCTATTCTTTTCTCCCACTCTAAATAAACTTCAGGGTCAGTTCTACCTTGGAATGATGGTATTTTCATTTTGATGCTTCCAAGGTTCTTATCTACTCTATCTCGACCCCCTGAGTTTGCCCTAAGGCCTCTTCCATGCCTAACTCTTCTATGTCTACCCAATCCAACTTCAGATGTTAGCACTTCCTCATCCTCATACTCTCCATTCTCATACCCATTCTTAATATTAGGCTCATGTCCCCTCCTATCTTTCTCTGCTTGCAGATTTCTAACCATTGCTTTCTTGATTATCCATGCTATTCCTCACTTCACCTAACACCAAGTTCAACCGCTCAAACTCATGTTGCATGGTATGCAACACAAAGGATGAGTTATCTACTCGCCCCCTTGGTGATGAGCTACTCCGATGAGACATTACAAGGTGCTGCAAAGAAGAATGTTAGTGGTAAAAAAGAAAACCTCACACACTCCCTTACGTGTTTCAACTCGAATAATGACACTCTACTCGTGTTTCACTCTTAATGGCTTTTTCCCGATAATAGTCTCACACTCTCTTGCCTTTTACCTCAATAGTTTTTCCACTCAAGTTCTTTCAGAACTAAATGAACTCAATCAAGACAAGGCAACCTTGTTTTATCCCAACTAGTAATTAGATTCAGGAAACAAGAACAAGAGAAACATGAACGAATAAAAATGACACGAGAATCAATGAAGTTATACGAATGAAAGAGTAGCAATAAGACAAGATACCAACTTGAGTGATGTATGCAGCAGCCCCTTTGATGATAAGGTTCAATCAACAAATTTCTTTCTTTCTCATTGTTGTAACTATGTAGCAACTTTGAATATGCTACCTTCTCTTCTCTTCAACTTCTTTTTTTTTTTTTTGGAATTTTCTTTTCTTTTCTTTTCTTTTCCTTTCTTTTCTTTTCTTTTCTTTTCTTTTCCTTTCTTTTCTTTTCTCTAATTCATCCACAAACAGCAATATTCAATTGTGAAAACCAACCAATTGAATTCAAACACACAAGCATGGACAATGAAGTAGAAGAGAATCAATGGAACGACACTCCAAGCAATTGACAAACTTAGAGATGCAGGAAACCCTAGAATTTTGAAACCCTAGGTGATGCAAATTTCAGCCAAACCCAAAACCCTAAGAATTTTGGCAGCCTACTTTTTGTTTCTATTTTTTTTTTTTTTTAGCAACTCTAGAACAATGAAGCCCTAGAATTAAATTCAAGGATGCTAGAATTAAAAGATAGAATCAGACCTGATTGGAAACCTTGCTCTGAAAACACCCCAAGAAAGCCAAGGCAAGAGAGTGTGAGACTATTATTGGGAAAATGCCAATTAAGAGTGAAACACGAGTGGAGTGCCAGTATTCGAGTGCAAACACGTAAAGGAGTGTGTGAGGTTTTCCACTAACTTTCTTTTTGTGCAGCACATTATAATGTCTCATCGGAGTAGCTCATCACTAAGGGGGAGAGAATATAACTCATCCATTGTGTTGCAAGCCATGCAACAACAGTTTGAGCAGTTGAACTTGGTGTTGGGTGAAGTGAGGGATAGTATGGATAATCAAGAAGCAGTGATTAGAAATTTGCAAGGTGAGAGAGATAGGAGGCGACGTGAGTCTAGAATTGAGAATGGGTATAAGAATGGAGAGTTTGGTGAGGATGAAGAAGGCTTAACATCTGAAGTTAGATTGGGTGGACATAGAGGAGTTAGGCATGGAAGAGGCCTTAAGGCAAACTCTGGGGGTCGAGATGGAGTAGATAAGAACCTTGAGAGCATCAAAATGAAAATACCATCATTTCAAGGTAGAACTGACCCTGAATTTTATTTAGAGTGGGAGAAAAGAATAGAGTTGGTGTTTGATTGTCATAATTACTTTGAGGAAAAGAAGGTGAAGTTGGCTGTAATTGAGTTCACTGATTATGCGATTATTTGGTGGGATCAATTAGTATCCAATAGGAGGAGAAATCTTGAAAGGCCTGTAGAAACATGGAGAGAGTTGAAAGCTATCATGAGGCGGAGATTTGTACCTAGCCATTACTATAGAGACCTCAACCAAAAACTACAAAATCTTTCACAGGGGTCTAGGAGTATAGAGGATTACCATAAGGAGATGGAGTTGCTTATGATTCGGGCTAATGTAGTGGAGGATCGGGAGGCCACAATTAAAAGATTTTTGAGTGGGTTAAATAGGGAGATAGCCAATGGAGTTAAGTTGCAACATTATGTGGAGGTAGAGGATATAGTGCATATGGCTATGAAGGTGGAGAGGCGGCTAAAAGGAAAGGGTACATCAAGGTATACTTCGGTTTCTAGTACTCATTGGAAACCAAAGTGGGACAAAAATGATCAAGTTGTTACAATGGGAAAGACCGAACCACCTAAGAGAAAAGATTTGGGTGAGGTTGAAGCCTCAAGAAAAAAAGAGAATGAGTTGAAAAACAATTGTGAGGCCGAGAGTTCAAAACAAGAGAAGAGTGAAAGAAAAAGAGAGAGTGAAAAAAACAAAGAGAATGAGGCCAAAACATCAAAAGAAAGAGAGAGGGAAAAAGAAAATAGAGAGGTGGTTGAGAGTCAAGAAAAAAGAGATGAGCCACAAGAGGAAAAAGAAAGAAAGATTGCAGAGAGAAATAGAAAGACAAAAGTGAGTTTTTATGCTAAGGCAAACTTTTATAAAAACGAATTTAACGACTCTTTGCCTAGTGTTGTTGTTTCTTTCTTGCAGGGATATGAGGTCGTGATTACTAGTGGTGTGTTTAGTGGATTGCCACCTATTACGGAGATAGAGCACTACATTGATTTTGTGCCAAGTGCGACAATTCCTAACCAACCTTTCTTGGAAGAACATTAGTTCTTGACACACTTAAAGGGACAAGGTAAGTTGTCGACTAAAATGCGTGCTAAGCGGGAAGATTGTATTGAAACTTTTCCTCATGTATTCAAATACATACAAGGTATGGAAAATTTTGTGGTTGATGCTTTTGCAAGCAGGTATGTTATTGTCTTCTTTTTAGATGCAAAATTGTTGAGACTTGAATATGATAAGGAATTACATGCTTATGATGATGACTTTGCTAGTGTGTATGGAACATGTGAGAAAGCATCATTTGGTAAGTTCTATAAACTAGATTGGTACTTGTTTAGAAAGAATAGATTTTGTGTGCCTACTAGTTTTATGCCTAAGTTGCTTGTGTGTGATGGACATGGTGGTTTTGTTGGGTAACCTTGGAGTAAGGAAGACTTTTGTTGTGTTGCATGAACGTTTTTGGGAATATCAATTGCCATTCCATGACGTGTTGCATGGACGTTTGTGGAAGTATCTTTTTTCATTCATTGATGTGTTGCGTGAACATTTGTGGGAGTATTGCTTGCCATTCATTGAGTCTTCATATAATTGGAGTAGTCATTTTGGTGTAAATAAGATTTTAAATGTGTTGCATGAACGTTTGTGGGAGTATCATTTGCCATTCATTGACTTGTTGCATAAACGTTTACGTGAGCATCATTTGTCTTTCATTGAGTTTGCATATAATTTGAGTAGTCATTTTGGGGTGAGGGAGGCTTTAGATGTGTTTCATGAACATTTGTTGGAGTATTGTTTGTCATTCATTGAGTTTACATATAATTGGAGTGTTCATGCTACTACTAAATTTTCACCAATTGAAATTGTTTATAGACTTAATCCATTTCCTATTTTAGATTTAAAGTCTTCACCAGTTGATGATAGGAGTAGCTTGGATGGACTATTCCAAATTCTTGAACAAATTAATGATAATACTTATGAAATTAATGATAATGTTACTAACATTTTTCCTTTTGATCCAGGTGGAGATTCGAGGTCGAATCCTTTTGAGGAGAGGGGGAATGATGGGAACCAAGGTGGAGATTCGAGGTCGAATCCTTTTGAGGAGAGGGAGAATGATGGGAACCAAGGTGGGCCTAGTCTTAAAGATATGTTGCAAGTACCAGATGGGTCAAATCCAAGTTCAAGGGCTTAAACGATGAAGATTATGCTTTGATTCATTTCATAAGCTATGGAAAGGGCAACAACATGACTTATAGGCTTTGGACACTTGAAGACTTTCAATTTATTTAATTAATTTCAAGGACCTATTTTATTTGCTTAGAATAATTGGGTTTATGCCTATGCAAGGGCATATTGGGAAAGTTATTATTTTATTGAACTAGGGTTAGGGTTACTGTAGCGAGTTACTGTAGCTCCGTACTGTAGCCGCGGCACTGTTCATCCAGGGGCACTTTTGGAAGATGGGGGGTTTATTTTGGCTAGGGTTTCATTATGCTTTGCTTTAAATACTCTATGTGGCCACATTTTAATCAGATTATGAAGTTTATGAAATTTGATGAATTTATTCATTGTGAGTTGAGTTTTACTCCTCTTGTTCTTAATTGAACTTTTGAACTTATCAAAGGTAAATCACAACCTTTGTGGCGTTCCTCCTATGTAATCTGGGTTCTTGAGACGGGTTCTTTAACGGGTCTAGATTTTCATATAATCTAGGTTCTTGAAACAAGTTCTCATCGAGTCTAGGTTCTCCATCCATTGACTTGATTTTGGCTTTCTTGGGGTGTTTTCAAATTGACTGTGGGTTCAAGGGATTCCTTTCCCGCGGGTTCATATCATTTGGAATGATGGGAACCAAGGTGGGCCTAGTCTTAAAGATATGTTGCACGTTCCAGATGGGCCAAATACAAGTTCAAGGGCTTAAACGATGAAGATTATGCTTTGATTCAATTCATAAGCTATGGAAAGGGCAACAACATAACTTATAGGCTTTGGACACTTGAAGGTTTTCAACTTATTTAATTAATTTCAAGGACCTATTTTATTTGCTTAGAATAATTGGGTTTATACCTATGTAAGGGCATGTTGGGAAAGTTATTATTTTAATGAACTAGGGTTAGTGTTACTATAACCAAGTCACTGTAGCGCGGCACTGTAGCGCGGCACTATTCATCCAGGGGCACTTTTGGAAGATGGGGGTTTATTTTGGCTAGGGTTTCAATAGGTTTTGCTTTAAATACTCTATGTAGCCTCATTCTAATTAGATTATGAAGTTTATGAAATTTGATGAATTTATTTATTATGAGTTGAGTTTTACTCCTCTTGTTCTTAATTGAACTGTTAAACTTAACAAAGGTCAATCACAACCTTTGTGGCATTCCTCCGTTGTAATCTGGGTTCTTGGGACGGGTTCTTCAATGGGTCTAGATTTTAATATAATCTAGGTTCTTGAAACGAGTTCTCATCGGGTCTAGGTTCTCCATCATTGACTTGATTTTGGCTTTCTTGGAGTGTTTTCAAATTGATTGTGGGTTCAAGGGATTCGTTCCCGTGGGTTCATATCATTTGGTATTCAGAGCAAGGTTTCCAATCAGGTCTGATTCTATCTTTTAATTCTAGCATCCTTAAATTTAATTCTGGGGCTTCATTGTTCTAGGGTTGTAAAAAAAAAAAACATAGAAACAAAAAGTAGGCTGCCAAATTCTTAGGGTTTTGGGTTTGGCTGAAATTTGCATCACCCAGGGTTTCAAAATTCTAGGGTTTCCTACACTCTAAGTTTGTCAATTGCTTGGAGTGTTGTTCCATTGATTCTCTTCTACTTCATTGTCCATGCTTGTGTGTTTGAATTCAATTGGTTGGTTTTCATAACTGAATATTGCTGTTTGTGGATGAATTAGAGAAAAGAAAAGAAAAGAAAAGAAAATTCGAAAAAAAAAAAAAAAACGAAAAGAAGAAGATGAAGAAAATTCGAAAAAAAAAAAAAAAACGAAAAGAAGAAGATGAAGAAAAGAGAAGGTAGTGTATTCAAAGTTGCAACATAGTTACAACAAAGAAAAGAAAGAAATTTGTTGATTAAGCCTTATGATCAAAGGGGCTGCTGCATACATCACTCAAGTTGGTATCTTGTCTTATTGTTACTCTTTCATTCGTATAACTTCATTGATTCTCGTGTCATTTTTATTCCTTCATGTTTCTCTTGTTCTTGTTTCCTGAATCTAATTACTAGTTGGGATAAAACAAGGTTGCCTTGTCTTGATTGAGTTCATTTAGTTTTGAAAGAACTTGAGTGGAAAAACTATTGAGGTAAAAGGCAAGAGAGTGTGAGACTATTATCGGGAAAAAGCCATTAAGAGTGAAACACGAGTAGAGTGTCATTATTCGAGTTGAAACACGTAAGGGAGAGTGTGAGGTTTTCTTTTTTACCACTAACATTCTTCTGTGCAGCACCTTGTAATGTCTCATCGGAGTAGCTCATCACCAAGGGGGCGAGTAGATAACTCATCCTTTGTGTTGCATACCATGCAACATGAGTTTGAGCGGTTGAACTTGGTGTTAGGTGAAGTGAGGAATAGCATGGATAATCAAAAAGCAATGGTTAGAAATCTGCAAGCAGAGAAAGATAGGAGGGGACATGAGCCTAATATTAAGAATGTGTATGAGAATGGAGAGTATGAGGAAGTGCTAACATCTGAAGTTGGATTGGGTAGACATAGAAGAGTTAGGCATGGAAGAGGCCTTAGGGCAAACTCAGGGGGTCGAGATAGAGTAGATAAGAACCTTGGAAGCATCAAAATGAAAATACCATCATTCCAAGGTAGAACTGACCCTGAAGTTTATTTAGACTGGGAGAAAAGAATAGAGTTGGTGTTTGATTGTCATAATTACTCTGAGCAGAAAAAGATGAAGTTGGCTGCAATTGAGTTCACTGATTATGCGATTATTTGGTGGGATCAATTAGTATCCAATAGGAGGAGGAATTTTGAGAGGCCTGTAGAAACATGGAGAGAGTTGAAAGCTATCATGAGGCGGAGATTTGTACCTAGCCACTACTATAGAGACCTCTACAAAAAATTAAAAAATCTTATACAGGGGTCTAGGAGTGTAGAGGACTACCATAAGGAGATGGAGGTGGCTATGATTCGGGCTAATGTAGTGGAGGATCGGGAGGCCATAATGAAAAGATTTTTGAGGGGGTTGAATAGGGAGATAGCCAATGTAGTTGAGTTGCAACATTATGAGGAGGTAGAGGACATAGTGCACATGGCTATGAAGGTGGAGAGCCGGCTAAAAGGAAAGGGTACATCAAGGTATACTTCGGTTTCTAGTACTTCTTGGAAACCAAAGTGGGACAAAAATGATCAAGTTGTAGCAAAGGAGAAGACCGAACCAACAAAGGGAAAAGATTTGGGTGAGGCTGAAACCTCAAGAAAAAGTGAGAATGAGCTTAATAGTAAGAGTGAAGGTGACAGTGAAAGTGAGATTGTGCTGAAAAGCAAGAGTGAAGATGAGAGTGAAAGTGAAAGTGAAAGTGAAAGTGAGATTGAGCTGAAAAGCAAGAGTGAATGTGAGATTGAGAAGAAAAGAAATAGTGAAACCGAAATGGAGAAAGAGAGAAAAATGAGAGAGAAAAAAGAAGAGGGTGAGACTAAGACCTCAAGCAAAAGAGAGAATGAGTTGAAAAATAATTATGAGGTCGAGAGTACAAAAAAAGATGAAGAAAAAGAGAGTGACAGAAAAAAAGAGAGTGAAAATAAAAAAAAGTGTGAAAGGGAAAAAGAGAGTGAAAAAGAAAAAGAGAGTGGAAAGAAAAGAGAGTGTGAAGAAAGTGAGAGAAAAACAAAGAGAAAAGCGAGTTTTTATGCTAAGGCGAGTCTTAATCCTAACGTACTTGACGTATGTTTGCCTAGTATTGTTGTCTCTTTGTTGCAGGGATATGAGGTCGTGTTTCCAAGTAGTGTGTTTAGTGGATTGCCACCTAATAGGGAGATAGAGCACTACATTGATTTTGTGCCAAGTGCGACAATTCCTAACCGACTTTTCTTGGAAAAACATGAGTCATTGACACATTTAAAGGGACAAGATAAGTTGTTGACTAGAATGCATGCTAAGCGGGAGGATTGTGTTCAGACTTTTCCTCATGTATTCAAATACACACAAGGTATGAAAAATTTTGTGGTTGATACTTTAGCAAGAAGGTATGTCCTTGTCTTCATTTTTGATGCAAAATTGTTGAGATTTGAATATGATAAGGGATTGCATGCTAATGATGATGACTTTGCTAGTGTGTATGGGACATGTGAGAAAGCATCTTTTGGTAAGTCCTATAAACTAGATTGGTACTTGTTTAGAAATATTAGATTTTGTGTACCTACTAGTTTTATGCATAAGTTGTTTGTGTGTGATAGACATGCTGGTTTGTTGGGTAACCTTGGTGTAAGGAAGACTTTTGTTGTGTTGCATGAACATTTGTGGGAATATTATTTGCCTTTCAATGACGTGTTGCATGAACATTTGTGGGAATATCATTTGCCTTTCAATGGCGTGTTGCATGAACGTTTGTGGAAGTATCAATTGTCATTCATCGATGTGTTACATGAATGTTTGTGGGAGTATCATTTGCCTTTCATTGACGTGTTACATGAACGTTTGTGGAAATATCATTTCTCATTCATTAACATGTTGCATGAACGTTTGTCGGAGTATCATTTGCCATACATTGACTTGTTGCATGAACGTTTACAGGAGTATCATTTGCGTTTCAATGAGTTTGCATATATGGACTCTGTTTTGGGGCTGCCAAGGAAAGAAATAAGTAGAGATTCTATTTATATGGTTGTGGATAGATTTATAGAGTTTGCATATAATAGGACCATGCATACTACCACTTTATATTTTCCTTTCGCAATTGTTTATAGCCTTAATCCATTTACTCCTTTTGATTTAATACCTTTACCTATTGACGACATGAGTAGCTTGGATGGATCTTTTCAAATTCTTGAACAAATTAATGATATTGCATATGAAATTAAT
>NW_023347683.1:0-205 GCF_001411555.2 Juglans regia | reverse complement strand
ACATGCTTCATTGAGGTGGCTTCCGGACCTTGATGGCCTTGTTCCCATGGGGTTGAACCTTGATACGGTTTCCTTCTTGATGCGTTGATCTTCGTGGGGGTTCTATCCTCGTGCATGGCATCCTTGAGGTGTGAGTGTGGCATGGTGTTTGGTGCTTCTTAGCACTAGATTCCTACGCGTGCTCTCGGCCGACGATGGGTTGTTT
>NW_023347682.1:0-205 GCF_001411555.2 Juglans regia | reverse complement strand
AATTTAGCCAAGAACATCATCACTTTGGCCTAACCGAATATCTCCTTCCATAAAATTTCATATGTTCGAAACTAACATCAAATATCTTCAAAATAACATTATAACATGTATATAAGATGCTTAGGATCTTCCAATAAAAATATCAAAGCCATTGGAATAAGATTAAACCATAAAAGATTTAAACTTTCTCAAAACAGAAACTGTT
>NW_023347681.1:0-205 GCF_001411555.2 Juglans regia | reverse complement strand
CAAGTCATTACATATTTATCTGTTACACAGAATTTATTCTGTCATGAATTATTCATCTGTTATAAAAGATATTCTGTCACGTATTCCTATACATTGCAAGCATGTCATGTTAAGTTAAGTATGCCATCTGTTACATGTATTTCATGTCATGTAAGATTAACTGTCACATGTTACACCATGTTATGAAATGTTGTCTGTTATATGG
>NW_023347680.1:0-205 GCF_001411555.2 Juglans regia | reverse complement strand
GAATTTCACACCTATTTAGACACTCCAGCGTGAACAAAGGAGTTCCACTAGGATATTACCCCATCCTAGCGCTTAGGGTCGTGATTAACATGAATAACTTATCTGGCATACATGACATTTCGTAACGTGACGTAACATGATCGTGACATAAAAGACAAAAGTCCTGACGTAGCATAACATGACATGAACATAAGATGACAGACAT
>NW_023347677.1:0-205 GCF_001411555.2 Juglans regia | reverse complement strand
AGAGAGAGAGAGAGAGAGAGAGTCAATCGTGAGGGAGAGAGGGAGTAAACCGAGAGATAGGGAGAGGGGGTTTATGTATCATGCAACGTGTCGGCGGTGAAAGGGGGGGCTGGGGGACAACTGGGCGGCTTCCGACTGTGGAGACTTATTCTTTGGCGTACACTGCTACTGCTGGCGGTGGCGTCGTGGCTCTCCCGAGATGTGG
>NW_023347676.1:0-205 GCF_001411555.2 Juglans regia | reverse complement strand
CGTATAGTCATCCATTCACATGCGTACAATTAATACTTTGGGTGCGTAAAAAGGGGCTGCCAAGGAGGGGCCGTACATACTTATACTTTTGAACATTTAGCATTTTCTTTCTTAAAACGTCTTTAGTCTTTTCGTGAGCATTTTAAAGGAAAAACGTTTCTTGTATCTTTGATAACTCTAGAAGAGTATGAACGTAACACTTACC
>NW_023347675.1:0-205 GCF_001411555.2 Juglans regia | reverse complement strand
GCATTGGCTATGGTAATGACTCCAGGATTTTGGCTGCTCAGACCAGCAAAGGCAACCGCCTTGGTATTTCCCACGTTCAACTGGAAGTGAATGAGACCAATTGGGAACACAAAGACGTCTCCCTTGTTTAGAACTTTGGTGAAGAGGCGGTTGCCCTCTGCATTGGGTGTGACAAAACCCACATGAAGAGTACCTTCTATGACTA
>NW_023347672.1:0-205 GCF_001411555.2 Juglans regia | reverse complement strand
CCAATGATTAGAGGCATCGGGGGCGCAACGCCCTCGACCTATTCTCAAACTTTAAATAGGTAGGACGGCACGGCTGCTTTGTTGAGTCGTGCCAAGGAATCGACAGCTCCAAGTGGGCCATTTTTGGTAAGCAGAACTGGCGATGCGGGATGAACCGGAAGCCGGGTTACGGTGCCCAACTGCGCGCTAACCTAGAACCCACAAA
>NW_023347671.1:0-205 GCF_001411555.2 Juglans regia | reverse complement strand
CAAAAGCACGAGACAAGTGTTCGCCCCCGTTCATGCACGTCGGGTGGCAACATTGGGGGGCCATGTTGTGAGTGTTGTATTGCAATCTTTTGAGGCAACACGGAAGATTGCTTTTGTAGAGTTTGTGTGATCTACGGTGTTCTTCGTCGGACCTTTGTGTGCTTGACATGGTAGGCAAAGCACCACGGGTGTGTCGCGGCGTGCC
>NW_023347670.1:0-205 GCF_001411555.2 Juglans regia | reverse complement strand
GGAAGGGAACGAGAAGATTGACCAACCACACACGAGGAGCGGTGGGCATATCTCAACGTGCCCTCCCAACCGTTTTTGGGGAGGGGGCATTACACCCCCACCCAGAAGGTTATTACATGTTCACAGGTCGTTCTGCTGGGCAGGTATCGACAATGATCCTTCCGCAGGTTCACCTACGGAAACCTTGTTACGACTTCTCCTTCCT
>NW_023347668.1:0-205 GCF_001411555.2 Juglans regia | reverse complement strand
GGGGTGGATTTTTGAGAAAATCTCGCCCTGCCCATCGCGTAGCAATGGGTTTGGATCAGTTCTCCGTTTGGATTGGGATCGGAAGGACGCTAGTATGTCGCGCAAGGATTATATGAATTTTAAGTAATTAGTTTGATGGGTGCGATCATACCAGCACTAATGCACCGGATCCCATCAGAACTCCGCAGTTAAGCGTGCTTGGGCG
>NW_023347667.1:0-205 GCF_001411555.2 Juglans regia | reverse complement strand
AAAAAAAAAAAAAAAAAAAAAAAAATGTGAAGTGTGTGCCGGGTGTAGGCAGATGCATAGCAAACCCCATTAAAAATAGTCTTGGGCTTAATTCTTTGGGTCAGATAATTTATTTGAATTAAAGCATATGCCACAGCCATATTTTATTTTTCTGAAAAAAGAGGGTCAATTTATTTGAGTGATTAGTTCAGATGATTCTTTCTCC
>NW_023347666.1:0-205 GCF_001411555.2 Juglans regia | reverse complement strand
AACATGGATCTAACTCAAAAACATCAAAGTTTAGGCCTAACCGAAATCCTCTTGCATAGAAAATCATATCTTTAAAACTAATACTAAATATCTTCGAAATAACATCCTAACATGTATATAAGAGGCTTAGGATCATCATATAAAAATATGAAAGCCTTTGGAATAAGATTAAACCACGAAATATTCAAACTTTCACAAAACAGAA
>NW_023347665.1:0-205 GCF_001411555.2 Juglans regia | reverse complement strand
TGACGGAGATAGGGTTTAAAAACCTGGTTCATTAGGCTTTGAAATGTGGAGGGCGCATTAGTTAAGCCAAAAGGCATAACTAGGAACTCGTAGTGACCTTCATGTGTCCTAAAAGCAGTTTTAGGAACATCCTCCGGGCGCACCCTGATTTGATGGTAACCTGATCTCAAATCAAGTTTAGAAAAAATTTTAACATGTTCTCCAT
>NW_023347664.1:0-225 GCF_001411555.2 Juglans regia | reverse complement strand
CCCCACCCCAGCCACTGCACCTCCACACACGGAAGCTCCAGCTCTTCCTTTTCCCGTCGTCGCTGGCCATAAAACTACAAGCCTTGGGGGCGTTCAGCAGCTCCGCCACTCCCTCAGCCAAGCCAACGAGTCATTACTCCCCCGAACCCAGTCCACGCGGAACCTCAGCCGCACGAAGCCGCCACCCAATGCCTGCATAGCATCTGTTGCAAGCCACAAAAAAAA
>NW_023347663.1:0-205 GCF_001411555.2 Juglans regia | reverse complement strand
CAGGATGAGCTTCATCTTCGGTGGGTTAGGGTTTGGGTTTGGGGATGAGAATGATTGGGTCGGGTTAGGGTTAGGGTTTGGGGATGAGAATGATTTGGGGCGGGTTAGGGTTAGGGTTTGGGGATGAGAATGATTTGGGGCGGGTTAGGGTTTGAGATAGGGAAACTGACCATAACGAACCTTCCTTTAGATCTTCGGAAGATGC
>NW_023347661.1:0-205 GCF_001411555.2 Juglans regia | reverse complement strand
GACATTCCACACTGTGATTTCGAAACACTGCAATTGGTGCTCTTACCGAGGTTACTATTCACTTCGAAAAAGTGAATCATAAACTTAGTACTAAAAATTCTCAAATATTCATATTAACTTATAGTGAAAATATTTTACCGAAATTTAACCTCGAAGTGCCCCTAAAAATAATTTCACAATTTCCAACAGACGTTTCGTCCGGAAT
>NW_023347660.1:0-205 GCF_001411555.2 Juglans regia | reverse complement strand
AGAACTGGCGATGCGGGATGAACCGGAAGCCGGGTTACGGTGCCCAACTGCGCGCTAACCTAGAACCCACAAAGGGTTTTGGTCGATTAAGACAGCAGGACGGTGGTCATGGAAGTCGAAATCCGCTAAGGAGTGTGTAACAACTCACCTGCCGAATCAACTAGCCCCGAAAATGGATGGCGCTGAAGCGCGCGACCTATACCCG
>NW_023347659.1:0-205 GCF_001411555.2 Juglans regia | reverse complement strand
ATTGATATTATATATTTATTAATTCATAGAATATTAACAAGTGTTAATAGTATATTTAAAATTTTATATTGTTAATAGTGATAGGTTAAATAAAGATATATATAAAATATTGTTAATTTATAGAATATTAACAAGTATTAATAATATATTTAAAAATTTATATTGTTAATTGTACAATTATTATATATAAAAAATATATTTTTTT
>NW_023347658.1:0-205 GCF_001411555.2 Juglans regia | reverse complement strand
AGTAGTACTAGGATGGGTGACCTCCTGGGAAGTCCTCGTGTTGCTCCCCTCGTTTTTGTTTTCTCCGCCTTGCGAGATAAATTGACAAGAAGGACCACTCGGGGATGGATTTTTGAGAAAATCTCGCCCTGCCCATCGCGTAGCAATGGGTTTGGATCAGTTCTCCGTTTGGATTGGGATCGGAAGGACGCTAGTATGTCGCTCA
>NW_023347657.1:0-205 GCF_001411555.2 Juglans regia | reverse complement strand
CATACATAATGACGTACTAAACAACTGAGATCACAATAATAGTCCATATGGTTGTGATCAAAAGAGTGCTGGAGATTGAACTCCACAAATACAAGTAGTAACCTGAGGTAACTACTGTACTACCATCTACGTTGCACCATCGCCTAGTCGATCGTTTCCAGTTGGTCGATTCTCGATTCTCCTTCAGATCCTGTAATAAGATCTA
>NW_023347655.1:0-205 GCF_001411555.2 Juglans regia | reverse complement strand
TATGTTATTTTATTGTTTTAATCATTTTATTGTGAGCTACTTCATTGGTTTTATGCATTTTGTCGTATGCTATTTTATGTATGAAATTTTAATTGTTATGATTTGATTTTGTTTTGTTTTGTTTTGTTCGGAATTGAAAGGCGGGGTAAGGATTACGCTATGACAGGAAGATAGTATGACTGGGAAGGCCATTGTTAGGCTTGAA
>NW_023347654.1:0-205 GCF_001411555.2 Juglans regia | reverse complement strand
ATGCTGAGGTTGGGGGGAAAATATGGATTTTTTGGGCAGATGGTTTGGATTTTGAAGTGATAGCAGTGTCGGATCAAGCGATTAGTGGCTGGTTTGTTCATGGGGATTGCCGTGTGTTAGCAACTTTTGTTTATGCTAGTTGCTTCCGTATTAAACGGTTGGAGTTGTGTGAGTTTTTGTGTGGTCAGAATGCAAATGGTTTTTC
>NW_023347653.1:0-225 GCF_001411555.2 Juglans regia | reverse complement strand
GGGGCTGTCAAGGCAAGCCATGGGGCTTGCCACGGGGCTGCCTGGGCATGCCATGGGGCGTGCCATGGGGCGTGCCATGGGGCTGTCAAGCCAAGCCATGGGGCGTGCCATGGGGCTGCCCAGGCAACCAATGGGGCGTGCAAGCGGGGCAAGCCATGGGGCTGTCAAGGCAGGCCATGGGGCTTGCCACGGGGCTGCCAAGGCATGCCATGGGGCTTGCCACGG
>NW_023347652.1:0-205 GCF_001411555.2 Juglans regia | reverse complement strand
ATGAAAAAGGGGGGAAAAATAACAAAAAGCCATTATAGCGGAATTACCCAGAACGGTTTGAACCCATGCATATTACAACAATTAGGGTCCGAGAAATCACGCTCTCTATTGCAGGGCCGAGGCTCCTTGCTCTTTCGAATTCCATTTTGTATTTCTCTCAACTCTTTTTAATAATAAAGTAGAATAAAGCAAGGGTATCCCAGCA
>NW_023347650.1:0-205 GCF_001411555.2 Juglans regia | reverse complement strand
CGTGCTTCATTGCTGAAAACTCTTCTGTAATTTCAATAACTTCCTGAAAACTTGTTTATAGCTGGAAAGCATCCATTTGTCCTTTAAGCAACCTTTGAATATTGAATTTCTCGTCTCATTTAATCTTATCTCATTATTATAAATTTTTATATAAAATATAATAAATAATTTAACTTTTTCAAATCAGCATCTTATGAAACTATAT
>NW_023347649.1:0-205 GCF_001411555.2 Juglans regia | reverse complement strand
ATTCGGTTAGGCCAAAGTGATGATGTTCTTGGCTAAATTTATGTTTTGGTTGATGTTTACCCATGTGATCTTGAGTTTGAAGCTTGGATCTGTTTTAGGACACCTTTTTGAACCTTGTGATGTTTTGGTTTGAAGATCACTTCTTTATAAGTCATGGATCAAGAGGTTGATCAAAACAAGTTAGAAACAAAATTCTGTTTTGAAC
>NW_023347648.1:0-205 GCF_001411555.2 Juglans regia | reverse complement strand
CACTAAAACCATACTTGAACTTTTTGGTTTCTCTTCTAAGTTCAAAACAGAATTTTGTTTCTAACTTGTTTTGATCAACCTCTTGATCCATGACTTATAAAGAAGTGATCTTCAAACCAAAACATCACAAGGTTCAAAAAGGTGTCCTAAAACAGATCCAAGCTTCAAACTCAAGATCACATGGGTAAACATCAACCAAAACATA
>NW_023347646.1:0-205 GCF_001411555.2 Juglans regia | reverse complement strand
GTGCTCTAGTCTACCCCATGGCGGTTGGGCCTATTTGTTTGGATGCCTCCTTTGCAACATGCTTGTGCACGGCGGATGGTGTTATGGCACCCAGTGATACGCACATTGTTGCTCTCGGGGGTATCCGGATGATGCTGGCCTCGCTTCCATGGGGTTTGACGGGCGACGACCGTTTTTTGGGCTCGCTTTCGTGGGGGTGATTCCT
>NW_023347645.1:0-205 GCF_001411555.2 Juglans regia | reverse complement strand
GCGGGCTTTGCCCGTTGCTCTGATGATTCATGATAACTCGACGGATCGCACGGCCATCGTGCCGGCGACGCATCATTCAAATTTCTGCCCTATCAACTTTAGATTGTAGGATAGAGGCCTACAATGGTGGTGACGGGTAACGGAGAATTAGGGTTCGATTCCGGAGAGGGAGCCTGAGAAACGGCTACCACATCCAAGGAAGGCA
>NW_023347642.1:0-276 GCF_001411555.2 Juglans regia | reverse complement strand
CTTTCTCACGTTGGCTAGCCCTCGTGTGCTCTAGTCTACCCCATGGCGGTTGGGCCTATTTGTTTGGATGCCTCCTTTGCAACATGCTTGTGCACGGCGGATGGTGTTATGGCACCCAGTGCTACCCACATTGTTGCTCTCGGGGGTATCCGGATGATGCTGGCCTCGCTTCCATGGGGTTTGACGGGCATCTCCATTTTTCATTTTACATTTGGTTGGCCGCATGGTGGCCGGGCCTGTGTGTTTGTTTGCTTCCTCTTTGACGTAGATGTGCAC
>NW_023347640.1:0-205 GCF_001411555.2 Juglans regia | reverse complement strand
CCGCGCGGGAAGCAGGGGGGAGAAAAAGAAAAAGAAAGAAAGGAAAAAGAAAAAAAAAAAAAGAAGAAAAAGAAAAAAGGAAAGAGAAAATGTAGAGAAAGAAATAAGGTCCAATCCTTAAATCTTGGGTCACAAAAAAAAAATCCAACGGAAACGATTTTAAAACAACAAGTAAAATAAAATAATTCAAACGTAATGATTAAAA
>NW_023347639.1:0-205 GCF_001411555.2 Juglans regia | reverse complement strand
GAAAAAACGATAAAAATATTCCATAATATTTTTCGTTACAAATATTAAAAATAAAATACAAAAATTGATAGAACGTAGTAAACAACAGTCAGATGATAACGTTATCCGCAAAAGTCGAACTCCGTACTTCCTCAATCAAGGTATCAACCTTGTCGTTGAGGATAGTTACACGATGGGTGAGTTCGGCAACAGACGCCGATATAGC
>NW_023347638.1:0-205 GCF_001411555.2 Juglans regia | reverse complement strand
TTAATGGATTTAACTTAATAATTACCGTTCGAACGTCTAAATATATGTTCGAACGGAAAATTAATAACGTTCGAACGTGTCTATAAAGTTCGAACGTACAGGTTTACCGTTCGAACGTACTGGTTAATACCGTTCGAATGTAAAACAGATCTAACTCGGCCATGGCTGAGTCAACTCAGCAGCCATGAAAATACTCAAAAATGTT
>NW_023347637.1:0-205 GCF_001411555.2 Juglans regia | reverse complement strand
CTTTGGACACTTGAAGACTTTCAACTTATTTAATTAATTTCAAGGACCTATTTTATTTGCTTAGAATAATTGGATTTATGCCTATGCAAGGGCATATTGGAAAAGTTATTATTTTATTGAACTAGGGTTAGGGTTACTGTAGTGAGTTACTGTAGCTCCGTACTGTAGCCGCGGCACTGTTCATCCAGGGGCACTTTTGGAAGAT
>NW_023347636.1:0-205 GCF_001411555.2 Juglans regia | reverse complement strand
TTGATCATTTTTGTCCCACTTTGGTTTCCAATGAGTACTAGAAACCGAAGTATACCTTGATGTACCCTTTCCTTTTAGCCGCCTCTCCACCTTCATAGCCATATATCCTCTACCTCCACATAATGTTGCAACTTAACTCCATTGGCTATCTCCCTATTTAACCCACTCAAAAATCTTTTAATTGTGGCCTCCCGATCCTCCACTA
>NW_023347635.1:0-205 GCF_001411555.2 Juglans regia | reverse complement strand
GGAGATGTGATCCAAACCCATGGCTACGCGATGGGCAGGGCGAGATTTCCCGAAAAATCCACTCCCGAGTGCTCCTTCTTGTCAATTTATCTCGCAAGGCAGAAAAAACAAAAACGAGGGGTGCAACACGAGGACTTCCCAGGAGGCCACCCATCCTAGTACTACTCTCGCCCAAGCACGCTTAACTGCGGAGTTCTGATGGGAT
>NW_023347634.1:0-205 GCF_001411555.2 Juglans regia | reverse complement strand
GGAAGCAAACAAACACACAGGCCCGGCCACCATGCGGCCAACCAAATGTAAAATGAAAAATGGAGATGCCCGTCAAACCCCATGGAAGCGAGGCCAGCATCATCTGGATACCCCCGAGAGCAACAATGTGCGTAGCACTGGGTGCCATAACACCATCCGCCGTGCACAAGCATGTTGCAAAGGAGGCATCCAAACAAATAGGCCC
>NW_023347633.1:0-205 GCF_001411555.2 Juglans regia | reverse complement strand
AACCCATCGTCGGCCGAGAGCACGCGTAGGAATCTAGTGCTAAGAAGCACCAAACACCATGCCACACTCACACCTCAAGGATGCCATGCACGAGGATCGAATCCCCACGAAGATCAACGCATCAAGAAGGAAACCGTATCAAGGTTCAACCCCATGGGAACAAGGCCATCAAGGTCCGGAAGCCACCTCAATGAAGCATGTGCGT
>NW_023347632.1:0-205 GCF_001411555.2 Juglans regia | reverse complement strand
CCTGCCCTCTTCCTTTTCTCTGTCTATTTAATTTATGTGTAGTGTTTTTGGAGGATCGTCGTTCGAGTCTTTCCGGCCACCACATCTATACACGCGCCCCCCCGGTATGACGCCCAGCCGCCGATCTTCAAGACCTCCGAATCCAGCATCCATCGGAGTGGCGCATAGCCCGGTACGATGTTCCGGACAGCGATGGCGGGTGGCC
>NW_023347631.1:0-268 GCF_001411555.2 Juglans regia | reverse complement strand
GCCTTGGCAGCCCCGTGGCTTGCCTTGACAGCCCCGTGGCAAGCCCCATGGCATGCCTTGGCAGCCCCGTGGCAAGCCCCATGGCCTGCCTTGACAGCCCCGCTCGCACGCCCCATGGCTTGCCTTGACAGCCCCATGGCATCCACAGCGAGCCCCGTGGCCTGACTTGACAGCCCCATGGCTTGCCTTGACAGCCCCGTGGCAAGCCCCATGGCATGCCTTGGCAGCCCCGCTCGCACGCCCCATGGCCTGCCTTGGCAGCCCCGTG
>NW_023347630.1:0-205 GCF_001411555.2 Juglans regia | reverse complement strand
CGTGAGCCGGCGGTGACTCTCACCGCCCCCTCCATTTGGTTCCCCTGCCGCCGGCGACCTCACCCTACCAACCTCTCTTCCATCCGAGCCACCGTTAGCCTCCACGCACGGCTTGAAGCCGCGGCCTTCTCCTCCTTCGCGCGCCGCCGTCGCGCCACCTTTGGCCACCATCTTCCTACCACTTCATCCCTGACCTCTTGGCAAC
>NW_023347628.1:0-205 GCF_001411555.2 Juglans regia | reverse complement strand
TCTCATTGGCAATCTGTGAAGTGTATGTTCGTGGACGAGGTGGCCGTGGAAGAGGCCGCACTCGTACTCGTGGCGGGAGATCACAGAGAAGGGTCATTACTTCCAGGGCTGAATCTGGCAAAAGAAGTACAACCGCGAAAAATGACAGATTTGGGCAGGTAACCGGATGGAAAGGGAGACCACGTAGACGAGGAGGGCGCGGGCG
>NW_023347627.1:0-205 GCF_001411555.2 Juglans regia | reverse complement strand
CGAAGAACAGTAGAAGAAGATACCGAAACTTCATATTAAACGTGGAAAGTAGCGAGTAACAAAAATGTGTAATACAGATAATATAATCTCAAACTGTCCACACTGGAAAATTCAGGAATCAGTGGACACATAAATGTACACTGATTCCCAAATGGGTCTAAGGGTATTTATGCAATGTCACACGCATCTAGCAAAAAATCATACT
>NW_023347626.1:0-205 GCF_001411555.2 Juglans regia | reverse complement strand
GCAAGCCTTCGAGTTTACGTTGGTTGTCATGGACCATGTGGGCGTTCTCGTGCTCTTGGATGCGGAACATTGTGTTGGTGTGGGGGGTCTCCGGCCTCTTTATCTCAAACCGAGCGTTCTCGTTTGACACGAACGATTGTCGTGCTCGCGTCTTGATCCTATCCTCCTTCCGGAGTGGTAGGTTTACGTGCGGTGCCGGCATCGA
>NW_023347625.1:0-205 GCF_001411555.2 Juglans regia | reverse complement strand
ATTTGTTTTACGTTTGAACGTAAATTTATTTACATTATTTTACGTGCGAACGTATAAGTTAACGTCTGAACGTTTTTATCTTTAACGTTCGAACGTTAAAGATAGAACGTTCGAACGTTAATCCAGAGCATCTTAAAATTAATACAAAAAAATGCATTATTCTAAATAATTTTTTTTTCCTTTTCTATTTTCAGGATATGGCTCT
>NW_023347624.1:0-205 GCF_001411555.2 Juglans regia | reverse complement strand
AATGCAGCCCCAATTGGGCGGTAAATTCCGTCCAAGGCTAAATATGGGCGAGAGACCGATAGCAAACAAGTACCGCGAGGGAAAGATGAAAAGGACTTTGAAGAGAGAGTCAAAGAGTGCTTGAAATTGTCGGGAGGGAAGCGGATGGGGGCCGGCGATGCGCCCCGGTCGGATGTGGAACGGTGTATGCCGGTCTGCCGATCGA
>NW_023347623.1:0-205 GCF_001411555.2 Juglans regia | reverse complement strand
TAGGTTCGTCTGCTGCCAACAGAGTTCGTCGAACTCATTAATTAAGACCTCTCTCTCTACCATAACAGTACGAGCTCCGATACGGGCAGTGTCCGACGTGACTCCTTCCCTCCCTCGTTTTCGTGTATGCAGTGGAAGAGCCATATCCTGAAAATAGAAAAGGAAAAAAAAATTATTTACAATAATGCATTTTTTTGTATTAATT
>NW_023347622.1:0-205 GCF_001411555.2 Juglans regia | reverse complement strand
CCACCAATCAGCTTCCTTACGCCTTACGGGTTTACTAGCCCGTTGACTCGCACACATGTCAGACTCCTTGGTCCGTGTTTCAAGACGGGCCGAATGGGGTGCCACAGGCCGATGCCAGGAGCACGCAGATGCCGAAGCACGCCTTGCGGCGCGTGCTGCCCTCCACGATCGCGGCAACGACGTCTCCACGGGCATGACTACAACC
>NW_023347621.1:0-289 GCF_001411555.2 Juglans regia | reverse complement strand
TCCGCCAGACCACAACATCAAACAAATTGAACCACACCCCAACCAAGCACAAGGCTAGCTGAGCGTGTGGAAGCATTGTGTGGTGTCGAGCCTGCCCCGCTAGGCATGGGAAATAAGAGAAGAGAAAATAGTAACAATCGGGACAGTTGTGGAGGTCTCAACCCCTTGGGAGCCAAGCCAAACCAGCAAACAACCCATCGTCGGCCGAGAGCACGCGTAGGAATCTAGTGCTAAGAAGCACCAAACACCATGCCACACTCACACCTCAAGGATGCCATGCACGAGGATC
>NW_023347620.1:0-205 GCF_001411555.2 Juglans regia | reverse complement strand
TTAATGGGAAAAAAAAAAAAAAAAAGTCAATCATTTGGTATTGGATCCGGAATAAAGAAATTCAGCCATTAATTTGCAACTTGGAAGATGGTGAGTAGAATACAAAGTAGGACGTACAAGCAATATTGCTGATAAGGCTTCAATCACCATTTTCTATGACCTCTTGTCCCCGTGATAGTGTTTTACAGGGACCTCAGTATTGACG
>NW_023347619.1:0-205 GCF_001411555.2 Juglans regia | reverse complement strand
CGAGGTTACCAACAAGGACTTGTCCAAAATCGGTGCACGACGTGCTCCCGCAAAGGGTGTTGGTCGAGTAAGACAGCAGGACGGTGCCCACGGGCCATGCCCTGACAGCCCCGCTCGCACGCCCCATGGCTTGCCTTGACAGCCCCGTGGCTTGCCTTGGCAGCCCCGCTGGAAGCCCCATGGCTTGCCTTGGCAGCCCCGTGGC
>NW_023347618.1:0-205 GCF_001411555.2 Juglans regia | reverse complement strand
GGGGTTTGACGGGCGACGACCGTTTTTTGGGCTCGCTTTCGTGGGGGTGATTCCTACATTCTCGCTTGCTTTCTAGCAACAAGCTTGTGCTTTAGGGACGGATTGGTGGCACCTAGTGCCGCGCATGGGCTTGTTGATGGGGGCAATCGGTCGTGCTAGGGGCTTTCTCACGTTGGCTAGCCCTCGGGTGCTCTAGTCTACCCCA
>NW_023347617.1:0-205 GCF_001411555.2 Juglans regia | reverse complement strand
GTTACTATTTTCTCTTCTCTTATTTCCCATGCCTAGCGGGGCAGGCTCGACACCACACAATGCTTCCACACGCTCAGCTAGCCTTGTGCTTGGTTGGGGTATGGTTCAATTTGTTTGATGTTGTGGTCTGGCGGACGTAACGGCGTGTGAGTGGTGACAAGGTTGTATGTCTTGACAGGCTCCGTGCTTGTGCATCGAACTGTTA
>NW_023347616.1:0-205 GCF_001411555.2 Juglans regia | reverse complement strand
GACAGGTATGCTCTCACTCGAACCCTTCTCAGAAGATCAAGGTCGGTCGGCGGTGCAACCCACAAGGGGATCCCACCAATCAGCTTCCTTACGCCTTACGGGTATACTAGCCCGTTGACTCGCACACATGTCAGACTCCTTGGTCCGTGTTTCAAGACGGGCCGAATGGGGTGCCCACAGGCCGATGCCAGGAGCACGCAGATGC
>NW_023347615.1:0-205 GCF_001411555.2 Juglans regia | reverse complement strand
TAATACCATATTAGAGTCTATTACTATACTAATACTATATATTATATAATAATACATTAATACTATAGACTTATAGTGATTAGTTATTATCAATCATGATTAATATAAGTTATAACTTATAACTATATAATAGATTAATAGTATTAGTATTGGACTATTAGTAATATAGTATAGGCTATAGCTATATGTTAGTAATATACTAATA
>NW_023347614.1:0-205 GCF_001411555.2 Juglans regia | reverse complement strand
TATGAAAACTGGGTTTTCATGTAAGAATGGAATTTGGGTGCGTGCGTATCACGACCCCAAGCCGAGATGGGGCATTATCTCGGTGGAGCTCCTCTGGTTACTCGGGAGCGGAATAAACTGAGTAACGTCCCCTGGATTGTCGCTGGGCAACAATGGGATCGGACGAGAGATTCGTGCCGACTCCGTGGTCCTTCTGCTGGCGGGG
>NW_023347613.1:0-205 GCF_001411555.2 Juglans regia | reverse complement strand
AAAAAATTAAAAAATTTTCAAAATTATTAATTACTCATTACTATATAATGAATAAATGGATAATTCAATTTGGAAATTTGATGTGAATAGTCAAAATTAAATTCATCTTATATTATTTTATTGTCATATAATGAAAAAATGACTATTCCAATGTGGAGATTTATAAAAATGGAATAGCTAAAAGTTAAATTCATCTTACATTCAT
>NW_023347612.1:0-205 GCF_001411555.2 Juglans regia | reverse complement strand
AACATGTATACTTGGAGAATTATGGGGAGGTGCTGCCGGAATTTCTACTAACGTGGAAATTAGTAGAGTGACGAGATTTGTGTAATATGGAGAATATAATTTCGAATGGGATAGGACCAACTACCTTATCAAAAAAGTAATGAGAATTGGAGCATGACATGCATGTGAATTTTCAATGTACGTGTTATTAATATATAGATGTTTT
>NW_023347611.1:0-205 GCF_001411555.2 Juglans regia | reverse complement strand
GCTCTTCCGATCTGGCTGAGCTGATCTCAAGCAATTAACGTGTCTAATTAAACCAGTACCAGAGAGCCTCAGAACAGTCGAGAGATCGAGAGAGAGAGATGGGCCGAGAGGAATCTAGTTTTGGCCGGCACGGCATTCTTCAGCTTGCAGAGCGAGGGGACCCAGTTGATACGGCGGTGCATTACAGCTCACGCAATCGTCAAGC
>NW_023347610.1:0-244 GCF_001411555.2 Juglans regia | reverse complement strand
CATGGGCATGCCCCTGGCGCCCAGGGAAAGGGCGTGTGCCCCGCCCCCCATGCCACCGGCGGGGGGGTATCGTCCCCCCCGCCGCCGGCGGTGGTTGTGGCGGCGGCCGCCGCCGGCCGGCCATGTCCCGACGACCGTTTTTTGGGCTCGTTTTCGTGGGGGTGATTCCTACATTCTCGATTGCTTTCTAGCAACAAGCTTGTGCTTTAGGGACGGATTTGGTGGCACCTAGTGCCACGCATGG
>NW_023347609.1:0-205 GCF_001411555.2 Juglans regia | reverse complement strand
CCCGTGGCTGGGCCATTTTCCATGTTTTACCCTCGTGGTAGGGTTATAAACCACCATTATACCCGTGGCTGGGCCGTATACCATGTTTCACCCCCGTGGTAAGGTTATAAACCACCATTATACCCGTGGCTGGGCCTTAACAGAAACAGAACGGATTTCATCGAAAATCCGATTACAATCATATACAGAATCAGAACTTCATGCC
>NW_023347608.1:0-205 GCF_001411555.2 Juglans regia | reverse complement strand
TTTCCCCCC
This sequence comes from Juglans regia, assembly GCF_001411555.2. Classification (NCBI taxonomy): domain Eukaryota; kingdom Viridiplantae; phylum Streptophyta; class Magnoliopsida; order Fagales; family Juglandaceae; genus Juglans; species Juglans regia. The sequence goes on along the minus strand of NW_023347608.1, from coordinate 196 downwards.
CGTGGTAGGGTTATAAACCCCCATTATACCCGTGGTTGGGCCATTTTCCATGTTTCACCCCCGTGGTAGGGTTATAAACCACCATTATACCAGTGGCTGGGCCTTAACAGAAACAGAACGGATTTCATCGAAAATCCGGTTACAATCATATACAGAATCAGAACATCATGCCAAGATTCTCAGATGACACATCATA
>NW_023347606.1:0-205 GCF_001411555.2 Juglans regia | reverse complement strand
GAGATAAATTGACAAGAAGGACCACTCGGGAGTGGATTTTTCGGGAAATCTCGCCCTGCCCATCGCGTAGCCATGGGTTTGGATCAGATCTCCGTTTGGACTGGGATCGGAAGGACGCTAGTATGTCGCTCAAGGATTATTTGAATTTTAAGTATTTAGTTTGATGGGTGCGATCATACCAGCACTAATGCACCGGATCCCATCA
>NW_023347605.1:0-205 GCF_001411555.2 Juglans regia | reverse complement strand
CTACAGTACTAGTGCTCAGCCTTCATCCGCAGTTGGTAGCTCCTCACATTCGAGGCCGACAGGATCGACAGTTCCCTCAGGTGATACTGACCCATCTGTAAGGGTTAGAGGCAATCGTGTCATACGGCAGTATCATCAACTCATGTCAATAAGGAATATTATGCATTGTACATCTGAGGTTGAACGATATTTTATGGAAGCTGTC
>NW_023347603.1:0-205 GCF_001411555.2 Juglans regia | reverse complement strand
TCAACACTTCGCTCAAGCTACATTCAAGTCAGAGAGTTCGCTTAACTTGGCTCGACACATCGCTCAAGCGAACTTCAAGTCAGAGAGTTCGCTCGACATGGTTCAACACTTCGCTCAAGCTACATTCAAGTGAGAGAGTTGCTTGACTTGGCTCAACACTTGGCTCGAGCGAAACTAAGTTCGCTTGACACTTCGCTCGAGCCAA
>NW_023347602.1:0-205 GCF_001411555.2 Juglans regia | reverse complement strand
CAATGGGGCGTGCAAGCGGGGCAAGCCATGGGGCTGTCAAGGCAGGCCATGGGGCTTGCCACGGGGCTGCCAAGGCATGCCATGGGGCTTGCAACGGGGCTCGCTGTGCATGCCATGGGGCTGTCAAGGCAAGCCATGGGGCTGTCAAGTCAGGCCATGGGGCTTGCCATGGGGCTGTCAAGGCAAGCCATGGGGCGTGCGAGCG
>NW_023347601.1:0-205 GCF_001411555.2 Juglans regia | reverse complement strand
CCCCCACGAAGATCAACGCATCAAGAAGGAAACCGTATCAAGGTTCAACCCCATGGGAACAAGGCCATCAAGGTCCGGAAGCCACCTCAATGAAGCATGTGCTTAGCACTGGGTGCCATAACACCATCCGCCGTGCACATCTACGTCAAAGAGGAAGCAAACAAACACACAGGCCCGGCCACCATGCGGCCAACCAAATGTAAAA
>NW_023347600.1:0-205 GCF_001411555.2 Juglans regia | reverse complement strand
TAAATTTTAAATCTTATAAATAAAATCTTATTATTTAAATAAAATAAATAATATACTCTACACTCTACACAGTGACGGAGCCAAGTTATAGGTAGGAGTGGCCATGGCCCCTCAAAAATTTGTTATAATTGAAAACCTTGCCCTTTTTTTTTCCTCAAAATTCTATATATATAGAAATTCCCCTCCCCCCCCCCCCCCCCCCCCC
>NW_023347599.1:0-289 GCF_001411555.2 Juglans regia | reverse complement strand
AACAACTGTCCCGATTGTTACTATTTTCTCTTCTCTTATTTCCCATGCCTAGCGGGGCAGGCTCGACACCACACAATGCTTCCACACGCTCAGCTAGCCTTGTGCTTGGTTGGGGTGTGGTTCAATTTGTTTGATGTTGTGGTCTGGCGGCCGTAACGGCGTGTGAGTGGTGACAAGGTTGTATGTCTTGACAGGCTCCGTGCTTGTGCATCGAACTGTTAGGCGTGCTCCTCCTCATTTTTGCTCCTCGTGTGAATAGCATGTTGGGCTACCGAAGGGTTCCTGTGTT
>NW_023347598.1:0-205 GCF_001411555.2 Juglans regia | reverse complement strand
TGAGTTGTATTTAGTGGCTGGGCAGCCACTATCTCTAATTAAAAATTTGTTGTTGTGTATTCAAGTTGTGTATTTGAGTTGTATTTAGTGGCTGGGCAGCCACTATCTCTAATTCTGAACTTGTTGTTGTGTATTCAAGACTTGTATTTGAGTGTATTTAGTGGCTGGGGAGCCACTATCTCTAATTAAAAATTTTTTGTTGTGT
>NW_023347597.1:0-205 GCF_001411555.2 Juglans regia | reverse complement strand
TCGTTGCCGCGATCGTGGAGGGCAGCACGCGCCGCAAGGCGTGCTTCGGCATCTGCGTGCTCCTGGCATCGGCCTGTGGGCACCCCATTCGGCCCGTCTTGAGACACGGACCAAGGAGTCTGACATGTGTGCGAGTCAACGGGCTAGTAAACCCGTAAGGCGTAAGGAAGCTGATTGGTGGGATCCCCTTGTGGGTTGCACCGCC
>NW_023347596.1:0-205 GCF_001411555.2 Juglans regia | reverse complement strand
GTGCAGCTGTGCCCGTTATCCTTCTTCCACCGTCGAGAACGGAAATTCCGTGAGACGCTCGTTGACGTTCTCTCTGAAGCGAGACCTGACTCTAGAGCCAGATCTGACTCAGTCTCGGCTTGGAATATTGGCGGGGCAGCATGGCAAGGATGTTTTACTAGTCTTTGGTTTGAGCAGGGGCAGCCCCTTTCGGGTATTCGGCAAA
>NW_023347595.1:0-205 GCF_001411555.2 Juglans regia | reverse complement strand
ACCTGTCTCACGACGGTCTAAACCCAGCTCACGTTCCCTATTGGTGGGTGAACAATCCAACACTTGGTGAATTCTGCTTCACAATGATAGGAAGAGCCGACATCTAAGGATCAAAAAGCAACGTCGCTATGAACGCTTGGCTGCCACAAGCCAGTTATCCCTGTGGTAACTTTTCTGACACCTCTGGCTTCAAATTCCGAAGGTC
>NW_023347594.1:0-205 GCF_001411555.2 Juglans regia | reverse complement strand
TATTTAAAAATTTATATTGTTAATTGTACAATTATTATATATAAAATATATATAAAAAATATTTTTTTTTTAATTTTTCATTCGGTCCGGTCCGGTCCGGTCCGGTCCGAAAAAACTGTGGACCGTGGACCGGACCGAATGATTTCGGTCCTCTAAAATATGGACCGGACCGGACCGGTCTAAGTCTCGGTCCGGTCCGGTCCGG
>NW_023347593.1:0-205 GCF_001411555.2 Juglans regia | reverse complement strand
GAAGAACCCGTCTCAAGAACCCAGATTACAAAGGAGGAACGCCACAAAAGTTGTGATTTACCTTTGATAAGTTCAAAAGTTCAATTAAGAACAAGAGGAGTAAACTCAACTCACAAATAAAATTCAATATTGTCTAACTCTCAAATGAGGCTACAAAGAGTTTTTAAAGCCAAACCTAATCAAAACCCTAGCCAAAATAATGCCC
>NW_023347592.1:0-205 GCF_001411555.2 Juglans regia | reverse complement strand
CGCCAGACCACAACATCAAACAAATTGAACCACACCCCAACCAAGCACAAGGCTAGCTGAGCGTGTGGAAGCATTGTGTGGTGTCGAGCCTGCCCCGCTAGTCATGGGAAATAAGAGAAGAGAAAATAGTAACAATCGGGACAGTTGTTGAGGTCTCAACCCCTTGGGAGCCAAGCCAAACCAGCAAACAACCCATCGTCGGCCG
>NW_023347591.1:0-205 GCF_001411555.2 Juglans regia | reverse complement strand
CCTCTGGCTGGGTCGGCACTCCCCGTGCAAGTAATAGTCGGCTGATGAGGACACCATATGGGAGATTATCCGTGGAGACGATGCTCGCCTCGTAACGGATCCTCCCAAAAATGTGCAGTGGCAAATCTATAGGATCTCCACGTGCCACTCGTATCAAAAATTGTGCCCGAAGCCGACTAAATGTGGTTTTATGAGCCACAGGATC
>NW_023347590.1:0-205 GCF_001411555.2 Juglans regia | reverse complement strand
GCCCCGCGGGCATGCCCCATGGCTTGCCTTGACAGCCCCATGGCACGCCCCATGGCCTGCCTTGACAGCCCCGTGGCATGCACAGCGAGGTTAGCACGGTGTCCACGGGCGATGCCTTGACAGCCCCATGGCTTGCCTCGGTGGTGCCCATGGCATGCCCCATGGCATGCACAGCGAGGTTAGCACGGTGCCCACGGGCCATGCC
>NW_023347588.1:0-254 GCF_001411555.2 Juglans regia | reverse complement strand
GCGTAGCAATGGGTTTGGATCAGTTCTCCGTTTGGATTGGGATCGGAAGGACGCTAGTATGTCGCTCAAGGATTATATGAATTTTAAGTAATTAGTTTGATGGGTGCGATCATACCAGCACTAATGCACCGGATCCCATCAGAACTCCTCAGTTAAGCGTGCTTGGGCGAGAGTAGTACTAGGATGGGTGACCTCCTGGGAAGTCCTCGTGTTGCACCCCTCGTTTTTGTTTTTTCCGCCTTGCGAGATAAATT
>NW_023347587.1:0-205 GCF_001411555.2 Juglans regia | reverse complement strand
TCGTTGAACATATCTTCATCCTCTATATCAACTGGGAGTGGGAGTCGACTACTCGCACAAGATATAGCTGCTCTAGATGTAGCTGCTCTAGATGTAGCTGCCCTAGATGTGGCTCTAGGGGTGGAAGTACCCACCGGTGTAGGAGTTGTAGCATTGGCATCCGCTACATCCCCTTGTGGACGATCATCTCCACTATGTCTAGGAT
>NW_023347586.1:0-205 GCF_001411555.2 Juglans regia | reverse complement strand
TACATCTTGGATGTGTTCCAAGCATCACCTATCGATTTTTGCCTATTTTCGATTTTTTTTGATTTTTCGGATTTATTTAATCAAAAAAATTAAATAAAAAGATCCCGATGTCGAAAAATTGTGAGGCTTGCTCCTACTTCAAGATATGATTTTTCTAAGCATGCCTGCAAAAAATCTCGTCCAAATTCAAAGTATTTCGATAAAA
>NW_023347585.1:0-205 GCF_001411555.2 Juglans regia | reverse complement strand
CGATTTAAATTTACAATATACCATCCACAAAATTTAAAAATGCACAAAAATAGACACCCACAAACGAAAACAGTTTTATTTATTTCACCTCTTTTTGAACTAATACAACTTAAAACAAAATATATATATATATATATATATATATCCTCTTTCTAAACTAATAAAAAGTATTATTGGCCTCTTCCTTTTGCTGTGAAAAAAAAAA
>NW_023347584.1:0-205 GCF_001411555.2 Juglans regia | reverse complement strand
ATAGGGGCGAAAGACTAATCGAACCGTCTAGTAGCTGGTTCCCTCCGAAGTTTCCCTCAGGATAGCTGGAGCCCACGGGCGAGTTCTATCGGGTAAAGCCCATGATTAGAGGCATCGGGGGCGCAACGCCCTCGACCTATTCTCAAACTTTAAATAGGTAGGACGGCACGGCTGCTTTGTTGAGTCGTGCCAAGGAATCGAGAGC
>NW_023347583.1:0-205 GCF_001411555.2 Juglans regia | reverse complement strand
TATGGCATACACGCCATATGGTGCATCGTCCACCACATAGAGTATATTCTACATGTACTCCTCTTACACGCATTACGCCACTGAGTACACTCCACTTGTACTCATCCCGTTCCACGACACGCCAAGAGGGTATATTTTACATATACTCTCATTGTCTCACATTACGCCACACATAAAGTACACACAGCGTGTACTATTCCCATCC
>NW_023347582.1:0-205 GCF_001411555.2 Juglans regia | reverse complement strand
GCTCTTCCGATCTTTGGTCTCAGAAGTTAAAAGATTGATGTCTCTTTTTTATGTTTGTTTATGTCAACATGTTAATCGATTAGGTAACTGTGTTGCTCATAAGTTAGCTAGAATGTCATGGAATGTGGATGATTTGATTGTGTAGGCGGATTCTGTACCTGAGTCTATTACCCATGTTATTTGGGTTGATAAGATCTCTTGTAAT
>NW_023347581.1:0-205 GCF_001411555.2 Juglans regia | reverse complement strand
TATAATGATTTTATTTTTAATTTATATATAATAGTGATAAATATTATAATGATTTTATTTTTAATTTATATATAATAGTGATAAATATTATAATGATTTTATTTTTATATATATATAATAGTGATAAATATTATAGTAATGTTATTTTTTATTTATATATTATAGTGATTTTATTTTTAATTTATATATAATAGTGATAAATATT
>NW_023347580.1:0-205 GCF_001411555.2 Juglans regia | reverse complement strand
ATGTTACCAAACATACGTTATACTGGATAGAAATAAGACCTTACTCCGGATTAGGGGCATCCGTAGTCGAGGACAGGATAGTAGAGACCTGCCACCAACCACTCCGAGACGTCGACGTCGCCGGCGATAAACAGGGATTCCGGCAGCCGATGACGACGGGAGACACACCGGTGTGCACAGAAAACGCCGGCGATCTTGATTCTGG
>NW_023347579.1:0-205 GCF_001411555.2 Juglans regia | reverse complement strand
CCGATAGCAAACAAGTACCGCGAGGGAAAGATGAAAAGGACTTTGAAAAGAGAGTCAAAGAGTGCTTGAAATTGTCGGGAGGGAAGCGGATGGGGGCCGGAGATGCGCCCCGGTCGGATGTGGAACGGTGTATGCCGGTCTGCCGATCGACTCGGGGCGTGGACCGATGCGGATTGCGGCGGCGGCCCAAGCCCGGGTTGTAGTC
>NW_023347578.1:0-205 GCF_001411555.2 Juglans regia | reverse complement strand
GGCGCCACAGGTGGTATCAGAGCAGTTCGGCTCTGGGTAAAACCACATGTCCCTTAGGATAGTACCAGAAATTATTTTATTGTTTTAAAATAATTTTTTTTAAAGTGTTGTAAGTTAAATGATTATTTTAAAAATAAATATGTGATATTATGAGTTTATTGTTGTTTTATTTTATGTTAATTGATGTTATTTAATTTAATTTTAT
>NW_023347577.1:0-294 GCF_001411555.2 Juglans regia | reverse complement strand
GCACAAGCACGGAGCCTGTCAAGACATACAACCTTGTCACCACTCACACGCCGTTACGTCCGCCAGACCACAACATCAAACAAATTGAACCACACCCCAACCAAGCACAAGGCTAGCTGAGCGTGTGGAAGCATTGTGTGGTGTCGAGCCCGCCCCGCTAGGCATGGGAAATAAGAGAAGAGAAAATAGTAACAATCGGGACAGTTGTTGAGGTCTCAACCCCTTGGGAGCCAAGCCAAACCAGCAAACAACCCATCGTCGGCCGAGAGCACGCGTAGGAATCTAGTGCTAAGA
>NW_023347576.1:0-5608 GCF_001411555.2 Juglans regia | reverse complement strand
TACCATCTCCTTTGGTGATGAGTCACCCCTATGAGACATCATAATGTGCTGCACAAAAAGAATGTTAGTGAAAAACCTCACACACTCCCTTACGTGTTTACACTCAAATAATGACACTCCACTCGTGTGTAACTCTGAATTGGCTTTTTACTCGATAATAATCTCACACTCTCTTGCCTTTTACCTCAAGAGTTTTCCCACTCAAGTTCTTTAAGAACTAGTTGAACTAAATCAAGACAATACAAACCTTGTATTATCCCAACTAGTAATTAGATCCAGGAAACAAGAACAAGAGAAACATGAAGGAATAAAAATGACACGAGAATCAATGAAGTTATACGAATGAAAGAGTAACAATAAGACAGGATACCAACTTGAGTGATGTATGCAGCAGCCCCTTTGATCATAAGGTTTAATCAACAAATTTCTTTCTTTCTCTTTGTTGTAACTATGTAGCAACTTTGAATATGCTACCTACTCTTTTCTTCATCTTCTTCTTTTCTTTTTTTTTTTTCTTCGAATTTTCTTTTCTTTTCTTTTCTTTTCTTTTCCGTTCCTTTCTTTTCTTTTCCCTAATTCATCCACAAACAACAATATTCAGTTGTGAAAACCAACCAATTGAATTCAAACACACAAGCATGGACAATGAATGTAACACCCCGTATTTTAGTGTATTTTTTATTTAAGGATTATTTTTATGTTATTCAAAAAAATTATTCTCTTGTTTTAAAATTACTGGATTTTAATTGGGTTATTTTTTTAGGATTTTTAATTTGGTGAAAATTATTTTTGTGCTTTTTAATATTTATTTATTGTCATGTATTTAAATTGCTTTTAATATTTAAATTAATTACTGGGTGATTTAATTATTTCAATTTGACTTTACCATTTCGTTTAAATTATTTTATTTAATTTGTGGTTTTAAAATCATTTCCGTTGGATCATTTTCGTGACCCAAGTTATGAGGACTGGACCTCATTTCTTTCCCTCTATTTTTTCTCTTTCCTCTCTTTCTTCTTTTCTTTTTCTCTTTTTCTTTCCTTTTTCTTTCTTTCCCGCTGCTTTCCCCCCCGTGCCCGAGCTCTCTCCTTCTCTCTCTCCCCGTGCGTCCGTCCACCTCCCAGCCCAGTCGCCGTCGCGCCGCCGTGCGCGACACCGCCCGGCCGACTAGCTCCCCCACCGGCCGGCGACCTCACCCTCCAAATCCTAGCCCCTATCTCGCCGCCGGTAGCCCGCACGCACCCTCCAAAGCCGCGGCCACCATTCGCTCCAGCGCCGTCGTCGCTCCACCTCCGGCCACCATCTTCCTACCACTTCATCCCCGACCTCTTGGCAACCCTTTGGACCCAACCCCAGCTCCGATCCGTCACCGGTGAAGCCCCACCAAGTCCATTTCCGATTTGTACATTTTTGGCCTTAAACCACCATTTGCGCCGTCATCCACGGTAAACCACCACCACCATTGGCTTCACCGACCTCTCTAGGCCCTACCCTATCATTTTGGGGTCTTCGTTTGTCTCCGTTGAAAAGTGGGTATTTGTGACCCACGGCCACAGTGTATTTTACACTGTGGTGTTGCTCAGACGACGCCTTTTTCAACTCCGTGATCCTCCGGAAATTATTATATAGCGCTGTAAGTATTTCTCCAAAGAGTTCTCATGAATTTTATGTATTTTTGCACTAACGCATTTCACTGTATTTTTTTGGCATGCCGGACTGAGTCCGAGGAGTACGGGGGTCGGATGGATTTATGATTGGTGTTGTTTGGGTTGGTTTGATTGGATTGGTTATTGGTTATTGAGGAATGTGGATTTGTGTTGGTACATGTGCATATCAATATTTCATGAATGATCATGTTTGTAAAGAAAACTGGGTTTTCGTGTATTGCATTCATGTGCATGTGTGATTTGGAAAAGTTATGATTTCATGTGTGAGAAATTGGATTTGTTTGGATTGATTGATTTGAGAAAAAGGGAAAGAGACTGTAGGGATGGTGGTAAGCAGGGACAGTGGTAAAGTCCTGCCTGTGATTCCCACCTACGGTGCACGCGGTAGGGATGGTGGTAAGTAGGGATGGTGGTTGTGTCCCGCCTGTGATTCCCGCCTACGGTGCACGCAGTAGGGATGGTGGTAGAGTCCCGCCTGTGAGTCCCGCCTACAGTGTCCGATAAATTGTTGAGTTTTGTTTAAATCATTTTCTGGGAAAATGTTGGATTATATGTTTTGGCTAAAAATGGGATTTTGACGTGTGTTGGAAAATTATCATTTTCGGGGAAAATGATGTTTTGAGAGAAATGTATATTCTTTTTTTTTTTTATGCATGCATGTTGGTCGTATTTAATGCATTTATATTACATTGTTATTTTGGGTTATACTTACCTGCGGTACCGTTTTATGGTATCGTAGCTTTTGATGCAGATGAGGATGATGAGTCTTAGGCTTTGGCTCCATGGTGAGAGTGATCTGGGATCACTGGCTGTGTTAAACTTTATTTTGGGATGACTGTATAATTTTGTAAACCCTTTTACTGATGTTTACTTGTATTTAAATTCTGGTACTTAGTTGACTAATCCGCTGCGTTGTTTTTGTACACTGTCGCTTGTACACACACTTGGGCACGTTTCGTTGGGATGTGTGACCGTGTTGTCATCATCCCGGCGTCTCGATTCCCGTGTTTTCCTTACATGGGGGTCGGGGGCGCCACAGGTGGTATCAGAGCAGTTCGGCTCTGGGTAAAACCACATGTCCCATAGGTGCAGTCCCAGAAAGTTTTAAAAGTTGTGATTTGAAAATTATTTAATTTAAAGTTTGTGGTTTTTATTGGTTTTATTTAGTTATTGTATATTACTTGTTGTTTATTTATTTTATTGATTTATTTATGTTATGTTATTTTATTGTTTTAATCATTTTATTGTGAGCTTTTGGGTTGAGACTGCTTATTTTCAATTTGGGAAGCCGAGGTTGTTTGAGTTTGGGTTTCTGTCAATGATCATGGATGTATTGTATGGAATTGATTTTGATTAAGGCTGCGAGAGTTAATTGAGGAATTTGAGTTTTAATTCGTGGTTTTTGGAAATGGAGTATTTTTCTACCAAGATGTGATAAGAGTTTTTGGTCAATAGGAATGGAGCTACCTTGTACTCGATGGTGTTAGTTTCTTGAGGACATAAGTTTTATGCATGTTGCGAATATCAGAGTGCGCAGCAGAAGCGTGGTATTTTTATTGTAGTCAGGAGTTCAGATTGTGCTGATTGAGGAATTAGTAGTGACTCGAATTTTGAGAAGATACTTGTAATTGGAGATTAATAATTTAGTTGTGCAATTTGTTATTGATGGTTAGCTTTGGAAGTGGCTATTAGGTTACCAAAAGTAGAATTCAATGGAGGTTTAGAAGTTGTAGCATAGGTGTTGATTTGGAGTTGGCGGCAATAGTTTTTGCTCTTAAGATTTGGCGGCATTATCTGTATGGTGAAGCCTGTGAAGTTTTTTTCTGACCACAAGAGCTTGAAGCATCTGTTTACTCAGAAGAATCTCAATATGAGACAGAGACGGTGGTTAGAGCTGATTAGCGACTATCAATGTGAGATCAAGTATCATCCAGGAAAGGCGAATCTAGTCGCTGATGCTTTGAGTAGAAAGTCTCAACAAGTGGATGAAGCAGAGTCATCAGATTTGGACTCTCTCCTTTATGGAAGAGGAGACTTCTTATCGAGAGTTCTCAGCAAGAGGAATTATTATCTTCAGTTTTGGATGTCCGAGTAGTGGATTTTGAAGAATTGAAGACTCTTCAAAGAAGAGATCCTGAATTGTTAGCTATCAGGAAAAGAGTCAGGAAGTCTAGAGGACCCTTGAATTACAGCTTGGATAAGGATGGTATTCTTCGGTTTCAGGATCGTAGAGTGATTCCCCGAGATTCTGAATTTAAAGAGTGGATTTTGGCAGAAGCTCATGCGGCTCCTTATTCAGTTCATCCAGGAAGCACGAAGATGTATCGAGATTTAAAGAGGAATTTCTGGTGGGGAGGAATGAAGTTGGACATCGCTTTGTTTATTGAGAAATGTGACACGTGTTGTCGAGTAAAGGCTGAGCATCAAAGACCTGCTGGTAGACTTCAACCTCTCCCTATTCCTGAGTGGAAGTGGGATGATATTTCTATGGATTTTGTTGTGGGTTTGCCAAGGACTCCTAGTGGGAAGAACTCAATTTGGGTGATTGTTGATCGGTTGACCAAGAGTGCCCATTTCTTGCCTGTTAATAATACTGACTCTTTGGGTAAGTTGACTCGGTTATATGTCAAGGAGATAGTGCGTTTGCATGGAGTACCCAAGAGTATCGTGTCAGATCGGGACCCGCGGTTTACGGCCCATTTTTGGAAGAGCTTGCAGGCGGCTTTAGGCACTAAGTTGAAGTTTAGTAGTGCATATCACCCTCAAACAGACGGTCAATCAGAGCGTACTATTCAGACTCTGGAGGATATGTTGCGGTCTTGTGTCATGGGATTTCAAGGAAGTTGGGAGAATCATCTACCGCTTATTGAATTCTCTTACAATAACAGTTTTCATTCTTCCATCCAGATGGCCCCGTATGAAGCTTTGTATGGAAGGAAGTGCAGATCGCCCTTGTGTTGGGATGAAGTCGGCGAGAGTAAAGTAATTGGGCCTGAGATAATTCAAGAAATGAAGGATCAAGTTCAGTTCATAAGGACTAAAATGGCAGAAGCGCAAAATCGCCAGAAGAGTTACGCAGATACAAGAAGAAGAGACTTATCCTTTGAAGAAGGTGATTGGGTTTATCTTAAAGTCTCTCCTATGAAAGGCGTTAAGCGCTTTGGTAAGAAAGGAAAGTTTAGTCCAAGATATGTTGGCCCTTTTCAGATCGTAGAGAAAGTTGGGCTTGTTGCTTATAGAGTTGCCTTGCCGGATTATTTTGGGGATGTTCATGATGTGTTTCATGTGTCTTCGTTGAAGAAGAGTTTTGGACAGCAAGAGCCACGTTTTGTCGACCCTGAACGCATTCAACTTCAGCCTAACCTTACTTATGAAGTTGCCCCGACGCAGATTGTAGATTGGAAAGAGCAAAGATTAAGGTCCAAGACAATACCTATGGTGAAAGTGTCATGGGGTGATCCGTTGGCTCAAGATTACTCTTGGGAAAGAGAAGCCGACATGAGAGAGCATTATCCTTACTTGTTTGTTTGATTTTGACGGTATGTTCTAAGTATGCTCTCGGTTGAATCTTGTTCCTGTCTTAGTTTAATGTTTGACCTTGCTAATTTCGAGGACGAAATTTTTTTTTTAGGGGGGGAGGATGTAACATCCCGTATTTTAGTGTATTTTTATTGAAGGATTATTTTTATGTTATTCAAAAAAATTATTCTTTTGTTTTAAAATTACTGGATTTTAATTGGGTTATTTTTTAGGATTTTTAATTTGGTGAAAATTATTTTTATGTGCTTTCTTAATATTTATTTATTGTTGTGCATTTAAACTGCTTTTCATATTTAAATTAATTGTTGTGAGATTTAATTATTTCAATTTGACTTTACCATTACGTTTAAATTATTTTATTTAACTTGTGGTTTTAAAATCATTTCCATTGGATCATTTTC
>NW_023347575.1:0-205 GCF_001411555.2 Juglans regia | reverse complement strand
TTTTTTAATGATTTATTTTTTACTTTCTGATTAAGGAAGTATTTTTTAATGATTTTTTTTTACTTTCTGATTAAGGAAGTGTTTTTTTTTTACTTTCTGATTAAGGAAGTGTTTTTTAATGATTTATTTTTTACTTTCTGATTAAGGAAGTATTTTTTAATGATTTTTTTTTTACTTTCTGATTAAGGAAGTGTTTTTTAATGAT
>NW_023347574.1:0-205 GCF_001411555.2 Juglans regia | reverse complement strand
TCGCACCCATCAAACTAATTACTTAAAATTCAAATAATCCTAGAGCGACATACTAGCGTCCTTCCGATCCCAATCCAAACGGAGATCTGATCCAAACCCATCGCGATGGGCAGGGCGAGATTTTCCCAAAAATCCACTCCCGAGTGGTCCTTCTTGTCAATTTTTCTCGCAACGCGGAAAAAACAAAAACGAGGGGTGCAACATG
>NW_023347573.1:0-205 GCF_001411555.2 Juglans regia | reverse complement strand
GGGTTGACGAAGTACAGTCAACAGGTTGCGAAAGGGGCCTCATTAGCTGGTCACCGGAGCGCGCCAGGCACTAACGCCGATGGTGCCACACATTATGTTATGTGTGTCCACAGCAAGTGTGGCACAAACAGATAAATCATGGGGCCACAACAACTGTGGAGCATGAAGTATGGGGCCACAACAACTGTGGAGCATACACTACGTG
>NW_023347572.1:0-205 GCF_001411555.2 Juglans regia | reverse complement strand
ACACCGTTTCCGGGGCGCCCGTGGTTACTCCTTGTTTAAGTTCCTTGGCGCAGACCGCGCCGGGGTTCATTGTTCGATCGGGAAGGGAACGAGAAGATTGACTAACCACACACGAGGAGCGGTGGGCATATCTCAACGTGCCCTCCCAACCGTTTTTTGGGAGGGGGCATTACACCCCCACCCAGAAGGTTATTACATGTTCACA
>NW_023347571.1:0-205 GCF_001411555.2 Juglans regia | reverse complement strand
GGCCTGCCTTGACAGCCCCGCTCGCACGCCCCATGGCTTGCCTTGACAGCCCCATGGCATGCACAGCGAGCCCCGTGGCCTGACTTGACAGCCCCATGGCTTGACTTGACAGCCCCGTGGCAAGCCCCATGGCATGCCTTGGCAGCCCCGCTCGCACGCCCCATGGCCTGCCTTGGCAGCCCCGTGGCTTGCCTTGACAGCCCCG
>NW_023347570.1:0-205 GCF_001411555.2 Juglans regia | reverse complement strand
CCTTAAATCCTTATTAATACTTAACCCAGAACTGGGCCTTACAATAAGGCTTAAGACCAATTCAAATAAAATTATGAAAAGTAGCGCTAGCATCGTATTCGCTTGTGTAAAGGTCAGATCCGGTAAATCATTGTAATAAAGCGGCGGGGAGTGTTGATCTCCCACCGCCTGTAAAAAAAAAAAAAGAAATTCTTTTTGGATATAT
>NW_023347569.1:0-205 GCF_001411555.2 Juglans regia | reverse complement strand
ATACTAACAGCACAGTCCACAACCTAGTCAACTAATCAATATCCAACATAATTAATAAGAGGTAGAGGGTTATACCATCGACGGGATAACCCGTGCGTTGCTTGTTGACCGGCATAGCCGATGATGTCGGAGGAGTCGCACGTGGCGGCTAACTCACGTACGGTGACTGTTTAGGTGTTTGGATAGCTAGGTGTGGTCTTGGAAA
>NW_023347568.1:0-205 GCF_001411555.2 Juglans regia | reverse complement strand
TTCTCCGCCTTGCGAGATAAATTGACAAGAAGGACCACTCGGGGGTGGATTTTTGAGAAAATCTCGCCCTGCCCATCGCGTAGCAATGGGTTTGGATCAGTTCTCCGTTTGGATTGGGATCGGCAGGACGCTAGTATGTCGCTCAAGGATTATATGAATTTTAAGTAATTAGTTTGATGGGTGCGATCATACCAGCACTAATGCA
>NW_023347567.1:0-205 GCF_001411555.2 Juglans regia | reverse complement strand
TTGCTTTTTGTTGTAATTCTTTCAAATCTCAAAACTCATGATTAAACCAAAATTTTTCTTCTACTACACTCATAACATATTCTTAAGAATAATCATGTTTCGAATCATGAACAAAAGTCATCAAAATCACTAAAACCATACTTGAACTTTTTGGTTTCTCTTCTAAGTTCAAAACAGAATTTTGTTTCTAACTTGTTTTGATCAA
>NW_023347564.1:0-205 GCF_001411555.2 Juglans regia | reverse complement strand
ACGAGGGCTAGCCAACGTGAGAAAGCCCCTAGCACGACCGATTGCCCCCATCAACAAGCCCATGCGTGGCACTAGGTGCCACCAAATCCGTCCCTAAAGCACAACCTTGTTGCTAGAAAGCAATCGAGAATGTAGGAATCACCCCCACGAAAACGAGCCCAAAAAACGGTCGTCGGGACATGGTCGGCCGGCGGCGGCCGCCGCC
>NW_023347563.1:0-205 GCF_001411555.2 Juglans regia | reverse complement strand
CTTACTATCAATTTAATGTGTATGTGTGATAAGTAAGGGAACTAAATTGTATGTATGCATGTTATCATATGTGCCATGCCAAGTCATTATATATTTATCTGTTATACAGAATTTATTCTGTCATGAATTATTCATCTGTTACACAAGATATTCTGTCACGTATTGCTATACATGCTATACATTGCAAGTATGTCATGTTAAGTTA
>NW_023347562.1:0-205 GCF_001411555.2 Juglans regia | reverse complement strand
CACGGGGCTGCCAAGGCATGCCATGGGGCTGTCAAGGCAAGCCATGGGGCGTGCGAGCGGGGCTGTCAAGGCAAGCCGTGGGGCATGCCACGGGGCTGTCAAGGCAAGCCATGGGGCTTGCCACGGGGCTGCCTGCGCATGCCATGGGGCGTGCCATGGGGCGTGCCATGGGGCTGTCAAGCCAAGCCATGGGGCGTGCCATGGG
>NW_023347561.1:0-205 GCF_001411555.2 Juglans regia | reverse complement strand
GACGCTCTTCCGATCTTCCACCGAAGTTCAGGATCCCCACCATGGAGTGGGAGAAATTCGAGGCGAACAGGTCCTGGCGAGGGAATGTTATGTCCAAGAATTGAAGCAGAAAGACGGTGGAGTCATCCCGAACGACACCTCCAAGAGAGAGCAAGGCATGCATCGCTTGAGAAGCCTTGGCAGGCCTTAGTCTATGACTCATCCT
>NW_023347559.1:0-205 GCF_001411555.2 Juglans regia | reverse complement strand
TTTTGGTTGCAATTCTTTCAAGTTTCAAAACTCATGAATAAACCAAAATCTTGTAACAAGGATCTTCCTATCCTAAGTTTAAAAACACACTTAAAAAAATATCCTTTAAGAAGAAGCTAATTATCAACACTAAACTTTTTGTAAAAGACCCAAACTTTTTAACAAAAAGTAAACCTTAAATCCAATCTGATATGGAATTTATAGG
>NW_023347558.1:0-205 GCF_001411555.2 Juglans regia | reverse complement strand
CCTTCTCTTTTCTTCATCTTCTTCTTCTTTTTTTTTTTTTTTGGAATTTTCTTTTCTTTTCTTTTCTTTTCTTTTCCTTTCCTTTCTTTTCTTTTCTCTAATTCATCCACAAACAGCAATAGTCATTTGTGAAAACCAACCAATTGAATTCAAACACACAAGCATGGACAATGAAGTAGAAGAGAATCAATGGAACGACACTCCA
>NW_023347556.1:0-205 GCF_001411555.2 Juglans regia | reverse complement strand
TGCCGATCGACTCGGGGCGTGGACCGATGCGGATTGCGGCGGCGGCCCAAGCCCGGGTTGTAGTCATGCCCGTGGAGACGTCGTTGCCGCGATCGTGGAGGGCACCACGCGCCGCAAGGCGTGCTTCGGCATCTGCGTGCTCCTGGCATCGGCCTGTGGGCACCCCATTCGGCCCGTCTTGAAACACGGACCAAGGAGTCTGACA
>NW_023347555.1:0-242 GCF_001411555.2 Juglans regia | reverse complement strand
TAAAATTCATATAATCCTTGAGCGACATACTAGCGTCCTTCCGATCCCAATCCAAACGGAGATCTGATCCAAACCCATGGCTACGCGATGGGCAGGGCGAGATTTTCCCAAAAATCCACTCCCGAGTGCTCCTTCTTGTCAATTTATCTCCCAAGGCGGAAAAAACAAAAACGAGGGGTGCAACACGAGGACTTCCCAGGAGGTCACCCATCCTAGTACTACTCTCGCCCAAGCACGCTTAA
>NW_023347554.1:0-205 GCF_001411555.2 Juglans regia | reverse complement strand
GTGATTTTTTATTATTTATATATTATAATGATTTTTTATTTATATTTAATAGTGATAAATATTATAGTGATTTTATTTTTTATTTATATATTATAGTGATTTTTTATTATTTATATATTATAATGATTTTTTTGTTTATATTTAATAGTGATAAATATTATAGTGATTTTATTTTTTATTTATATATTATAGTGATTTTATTTTT
>NW_023347553.1:0-205 GCF_001411555.2 Juglans regia | reverse complement strand
GTGCATAGGGTATTGACGGATTAAATGGACTATTTTCTGGGAAAATAGTGTGAGTTGGATTTTGTGTAAATCATTTTCTGGGAAAATGTTTTACGGATTATTTTTTGGGCCAAATGGGATTTTTGGCGTGTGTTGGAAAATTATCATTTTCGGGGAAAATGATATTTTGAGGAAAATGCATATTTCTTCATATGCATGCATGTTA
>NW_023347552.1:0-205 GCF_001411555.2 Juglans regia | reverse complement strand
GCTTCTCCAGACTACAATTCGAATGCCGAGTGGCACCCGATTCTCAAGCTGGGCTCTTCCCGGTTCGCTCGCCGTTACTAGGGGAATCCTTGTAAGTTTCGTTTCCTCCGCTTATTGATATGCTTAAATTCAGCGGGTAATCCCGCCTGACCTGGGGTCGCGATGGTAGAGTCGCAGGAACGACGCAATAGGGTCGAGGAGCACC
>NW_023347551.1:0-205 GCF_001411555.2 Juglans regia | reverse complement strand
TTCTCCATCCTTGACTTGATTTTGGCTTTCTTGGGAAGTTTTCAAATTGACTGTGGGTTCAAGGGATTTCATTCCCGCGGGTTCATATCATTTGGTATCAGAGCAAGGTTTCCAATCAGGTCTGATTCTATCTTTTAATTCTAGCATCCTTGAATTTAATTCTAGGGCTTCATTGTTTTAGAGTTGCTAAAAAAAAAAAAAAAAA
>NW_023347550.1:0-205 GCF_001411555.2 Juglans regia | reverse complement strand
CAAGGTTACTATTGGCTTAGCAAGGCAAGTGTTTAGGGACTAGACCGGGGTCCCTAACACAGCCCCATGGCTTGCCTTGACAGCCCCGTGGCAAGCCCCATGGCTCCCCATGGCTTGGCCCATGGCTTGCCCCAAGGCACGCCGCGACACACCCGTGGTGCTTTGCCTACCATGTCAAGCACACAAAGGTCCGACGAGGAACACC
>NW_023347549.1:0-205 GCF_001411555.2 Juglans regia | reverse complement strand
ATGGTATTTTCATTTTGATGCTTCCAAGGTTCTTATCTACTCTATCTCGACCCCCTGAGTTTGCCCTAAGGCCTCTTCCATGCCTAACTCTTCTATGTCTCCCCAATCCAACTTCAGATGTTAGCACTTCCTCATCCTCACCATACTCTCCATTCTCATACCCATTCTTAATATTAGGCTCATGTCGCCTCCTATCTTTCTCTGC
>NW_023347548.1:0-205 GCF_001411555.2 Juglans regia | reverse complement strand
GTGCTCTAGTCTACCCCATGGCGGTTGGGCCTATTTGTTTGGATGCCTCCTTTGCAACATGCTTGTGCACGGCGGATGGTGTTATGGCACCCAGTGCTACACACATTGTTGCTCTCGGGGGTATCCGGATGATGCTGGCCTCGCTTCCATGGGGTTTGACGGGCATCTCCATTTTTCATTTTACATTTGGTTGGCCGCATGGTGG
>NW_023347543.1:0-205 GCF_001411555.2 Juglans regia | reverse complement strand
CATGCACGAGGATCGAACCCCCACGAAGATCAACGCATCAAGAAGGAAACCGTATCAAGGTTCAACCCCATGGGAACAAGGCCATCAAGGTCCGGAAGCCCCCCCAATGAAGCATGTGCGTAGCACTGGGTGCCATAACACCATCCGCCGTGCACATCTACGTCAAAGAGGAAGCAAACAAACACACAGGCCCGGCCACCATGCG
>NW_023347542.1:0-205 GCF_001411555.2 Juglans regia | reverse complement strand
CCAAGGCATGCCATGGGGCTTGCCACGGGGCTCGCTGTGCATGCCATGGGGCTGTCAAGGCAAGCCATGGGGCTGTCAAGTCAGGCCATGGGGCTTGCCATGGCGCTGTCAAGGCAAGCCATGGGGCGTGCGAGCGGGGCTGTCAAGGCAGGCCATGGGGCTTGCCACGGGGCTGCCAAGGCATGCCATGGGGCTTGCCACGGGG
>NW_023347541.1:0-205 GCF_001411555.2 Juglans regia | reverse complement strand
CATGTGGGGGAGGAAACTTCTCCAAGAAGCTTTGCCAAGGTGGCCAATTTCGTGGGCCTTGGTGGGCCCCACCAAGTGGGCTTCAATTTGGGGTTTAAAGAGGGTTTGGTTAGGGTTTGAGATGCTATCAAGCCCAAAATCAATTTTTCATGGCCCAATCAAATTCCCAAGGTTTAAAAGGTTGAATAATGATATCATAACAAGG
>NW_023347539.1:0-205 GCF_001411555.2 Juglans regia | reverse complement strand
TTATACTAGTATAACATTTTGAAGCAGTTATGTATAAGCAATCGTACTAATGGCTGCCATACCTGTACTAATATTCCCCTCCCCACCTTGTGCTACATCCATGGACTCTTGTACAGGTTCAACTGCTACAGCTTGAGTCGATTCATTTGAAAATGTGGCAGCTGCTACAGCTTGAGTTGATTCATTTGAAAATGTGGCTTCCTTG
>NW_023347538.1:0-205 GCF_001411555.2 Juglans regia | reverse complement strand
ACTCAACAAAGCAGCCGTGCCGTCCTACCTATTTAAAGTTTGAGAATAGGTCGAGGGCGTTGCGCCCCCGATGCCTCTAATCATTGGCTTTACCCGATAGTACTCGCCCGTGGGCTCCAGCTATCCTGAGGGAAACTTCGGAGGGAACCAGCTACTAGACGGTTCGATTAGTCTTTCGCCCCTATACCCAAGTCAGACGAACGAT
>NW_023347537.1:0-205 GCF_001411555.2 Juglans regia | reverse complement strand
ATTTGAAGCATAACCATCTGGCAACTTCACACCTTGCAACCATTTACAGAAATCAATCCTCTCCTCCCTCGTCATCGTAAAACATGCATGCGGCATGACCCCCCTGTTGCCTTCCACCCGCAAATGCAGATTATGTTTAATTCTCATTCTCTCAAGATCTTTCCTCGTCTTGATCGTGTCTTTCGTCTTTTTGTTAATACTCATC
>NW_023347536.1:0-205 GCF_001411555.2 Juglans regia | reverse complement strand
AATGACTTGGCATGGCACATATAATAACATGCATACATACAATTTAGTTCCCTTACTTATCACTCATACACATTAAACTGATAGTAAGTTAAAAGCTAACTTACTTCGATCGTCGCGTTCTACTAGAATAAAGTGCGAAACACGAGGAACTGTAAAAGGTTATTCTAAAAGTTAGAAATTAATTACTAACAATTAGAAATGTGAA
>NW_023347535.1:0-205 GCF_001411555.2 Juglans regia | reverse complement strand
GAATGAAAGAGTAACAATAAGACAAGATACCAACTTTAATGATGTATGCAACCCCTTTGATGATAAGGTTTAATCAAAAAATTTATTTCTTTCTCTTTTTTTTTTGTAACTATGTAGCAACCTTTGAATATGCTACATTTTCTTTTCCTCTTCTCTTTTTTTTTTTTTTGAATTTTTTTTTTTTTTTCCTTTCCTGTCTTTCTTT
>NW_023347534.1:0-239 GCF_001411555.2 Juglans regia | reverse complement strand
GCCCCATGGCCTGCCTTGACAGCCCCGTGGCTTGCCTTGACAGCCCCGTGGCAAGCCCCATGGCATGCCTTGGCAGGCCCGTGGCTTGCCTTGACAGCCCCGTGGCAAGCCCCACGGCATGCCTTGGCAGCCCCACTCGCACGCCCCATGGCCTGCCTTGGCAGCCCCATGGCAAGCCCCATGGCCTGCCTTGACAGCCCCGTGGCAAGCCCCATGGCATGCCTTGGCAGCCCCGTGGC
>NW_023347533.1:0-205 GCF_001411555.2 Juglans regia | reverse complement strand
AAGGTTGTGCACCAGCCCCACATCCCGCTGCAGCAAGGGGAACTGCTGATAGTATTCTAGCATACTATGGTGGACCACGACTGAGTTCGTGGCTTGCACACCTCCCTGAAACTGAACTGCATTGGTACCATGCATCTGAATGGCCATCTTATTAACTGATCTGAACTTATCTTACACTTGAAGTTAAGATGGCTTACGTGTCTTA
>NW_023347532.1:0-205 GCF_001411555.2 Juglans regia | reverse complement strand
AGCTTGACTCTGCCTAGTTGGCAAATCTATCCAACATATAGGAAAAATGAACGTTAATGCTATTCAAACTAATGTTATTTGTGATCATTGCACTGGAAATCATTCAAGTGTAGATTGCCAAGTGGGGAATCCTTTTACCCAACCGAGTTATGAACAAGCCCACAATTTCCAATGTCAAAACAATTCTTATTCAAACAGTAAACAT
>NW_023347531.1:0-205 GCF_001411555.2 Juglans regia | reverse complement strand
AGAGTGACAAAAATAAGAGGTTAGAGTCTTTTGTTCGCGGGCATCCTATCGTACTACCATGACGATTGGGTAAGTATGCCCCAACACGGGGGGAATTGGAGCAATTCTTATTTTTACCACTTTGCCCAAGCTTTGTACAAAACCGATTCAGCGCAAAGTGGCAAAAATAAGAGGTTGGAGTCTTTTCCACGCGGGCATCCTATGG
>NW_023347530.1:0-205 GCF_001411555.2 Juglans regia | reverse complement strand
GTTAACGGAAAACTTCCACACAGGTTAATGATGCATGCATGGCAGTAAAAGCATGAATGCATAATCAAATCATAAGTAATCATAGCATAACTTGACATACAACATAACATAACTGGCATAACTTAAACTGAAACTGAAGCTTAGTATGAACGTGACTTGAAACATAGCATGAACGTGAACTTGAAATATAACATGGACTTAAAAC
>NW_023347528.1:0-205 GCF_001411555.2 Juglans regia | reverse complement strand
CCGCAGGCTCCACTCCTGGTGGTGCCCTTCCGTCAATTCCTTTAAGTTTCAGCCTTGCGACCATACTCCCCCCGGAACCCAAAGACTTTGATTTCTCATAAGGTTCCGGCGGAGTCCTTAAAGCAACATCCGCCGATCCCTGGTCGGCATCGTTTATGGTTGAGACTAGGACGGTATCTGATCGTCTTCGAGCCCCCAACTTTCG
>NW_023347527.1:0-205 GCF_001411555.2 Juglans regia | reverse complement strand
CCCATGTGAAGATCGGTTCTGATAGCCTCAATGCAGTGGAAGACGAGGCATCACCGAATCTGTGGCACAAGAGACTCGGACACATGGGTGAGAAAGGGTTAGATACGCTTGCGAAGAAGGCACTCATCAAAGTTGCCAAAGGAACAGCGTTAAACCCTTGTGAGTACTGTTTGTTTGGCAAACAATGTAGAGTCTCGTTTAAATC
>NW_023347526.1:0-203 GCF_001411555.2 Juglans regia | reverse complement strand
TAAACCCTAAACCCTAAACCCTAAACCCTAAACCCTAAACCCTAAACCCTAAACCCTAAACCCTAAACCCTAAACCCTAAACCCTAAACCCTAAAACCCTAAAAACCCTAAACCCTAAACCCTAAACCCTAAACCCTAAACCCTAAACCCTAAACCCTAAACCCTAAACCCTAAACCCTAAACCCTAAACCCTAAACCCTAAA
>NW_023347524.1:0-205 GCF_001411555.2 Juglans regia | reverse complement strand
CATGGTGACGGTTTCAAACCGTCACCAAATATGTTTAGTGACGGTTTGCCATTTTTTTGTGACAGTTTCCTCTGTCACAAAATACACATTCTGTTGTAGTGTGACTTGAATATAAAGAAAGACTGGACATTTAACTACTTGCATAAAGATTACAACCATGCATTTTACTCTGCTCTCCTCAACACTCCTGTCTCTTGGAAACACC
>NW_023347523.1:0-219 GCF_001411555.2 Juglans regia | reverse complement strand
ATTATTTGAATTTTAAGTAATTAGTTTTGATGGGTGCGATCATACCAGCACTAATGCACCGGATCCCATCAGAACTCCGCAGTTAAGCGTGCTTGGGCGAGAGTAGTACTAGGATTGGTGACCTCCTGGGAAGTCCTCGTGTTGCACCCCTCGTTTTTGTTTTTTCCGCCTTGCGAGATAAATTGACAAGAAGGAGCACTCGGGAGTGGATTTTTGGGA
>NW_023347522.1:0-205 GCF_001411555.2 Juglans regia | reverse complement strand
CGAGAGGGACAAATTCCATCTTTGTAGGTATGCAACACAGGAACCCTTCGGTAGCCCAACATGCTATTCACACGAGGAGCAAAAATGAGGAGGAGCACGCCTAATAGTTCGATGCACAAGCACGGAGCCTGTCAAGACATACAACCTTGTCACCACTCACACGCCGTTACGTCCGCCAGACCACAACATCAAACAAATTGAACCA
>NW_023347520.1:0-205 GCF_001411555.2 Juglans regia | reverse complement strand
CGAGAGCACGCGTAGGAATCTAGTGCTAAGAAGCACCAAACACCATGCCACACTCACACCTCAAGGATGCCATGCACGAGGATCGAACCCCCACGAAGATGAACGCATCAAGAAGGAAACCGTATCAAGGTTCAACCCCATGGGAACAAGGCCATCAAGGTCCGGAAGCCACCTCAATGAAGCATGTGCGTAGCACTGGGTGCCA
>NW_023347519.1:0-205 GCF_001411555.2 Juglans regia | reverse complement strand
TCCACGCCCCGAGTCGATCGGCAGACCGGCATACACCGTTCCACATCCGACCGGGGCGCATCGCCGGCCCCCATCCGCTTCCCTCCCGACAATTTCAAGCACTATTTGACTCTCTTTTCAAAGTCCTTTTCATCTTTCCCTCGCGGTACTTGTTTGCTATCGGTCTCTCGCCCATATTTAGCCTTGGACGGAATTTACCGCCCAA
>NW_023347518.1:0-205 GCF_001411555.2 Juglans regia | reverse complement strand
TAGATGTAACATAGTAATTGTTAATAGTTAAATTGATGTTTAATACTTATAAAATATTTAATTACAAAATAATATGATAATATTACAAAATCTTTTGCACTAAAATTAAAATAGAAACTTAAAATATAGAAGTAACATAGCAATTGTTAATAGTTAAATTAATGTTTAATACTTATAAAGTATTAATACCGCTAAAGCCTTTATT
>NW_023347517.1:0-205 GCF_001411555.2 Juglans regia | reverse complement strand
GGCCGACCATGTCCCGACGACCGTTTTTTGGGCTCGTTTTCGTGGGGGTGATTCCTACATTCTCGATTGCTTTCTAGCAACAAGCTTGTGCTTTAGGGACGGATCTGGTGGCACCTAGTGCCACGCATGGGCTTGTTGATGGGGGCAATCGGTCGTGCTAGGGGCTTTCTCACGTTGGCTAGCCCTCGTGTGCTCTAGTCTACCC
>NW_023347516.1:0-205 GCF_001411555.2 Juglans regia | reverse complement strand
GGCAAGCCATCGGGCTGCCAAGGCATGGCCCGTGGGCACCGTGCTAACCTCGCTGTGCATGCCATGGGGCTGTCAAGGAAAGCCATGGGGCTGTCAAGGCATGGACCGTGGGCACCGTGCTAACCTCGCTGTGCATGCCATGGGGCATGCCATGGGCACCACCGAGGCAAGCCATGGGGCTGTCAAGGCATCGCCCGTGGGCACC
>NW_023347514.1:0-292 GCF_001411555.2 Juglans regia | reverse complement strand
CCGTGGTTACTCCTTGTTTAAGTTCCTTGGCGCAGACCGCGCCGGGGTTCATTGTTCGATCGGGAAGGGAACGAGAAGATTGACCAACCACACACGAGGAGCGGTGGGCATATCTCAACGTGCCCTCCCAACCGTTTTTTGTGAGGGGGCATTACACCCCCACCCAGAAGGTTATTACATGTTCACAGGTCGTTCTGCTGGGCAGGTATCGACAATGATCCTTCCGCAGGTTCACCTACGGAAACCTTGTTACGACTTCTCCTTCCTCTAAATGATAAGGTTCAGTGGACTT
>NW_023347512.1:0-205 GCF_001411555.2 Juglans regia | reverse complement strand
AATCATATACACATGTTAACAGTACTCCATAAAAATTTCGGACCAAGATCTATTCATTAGCTTGGTCAAAAATTCCAAAATATAACACACTCTCCAGTTTATCGCCCAGAATGACCTTTCTGGGGTCTAAACAACTTTTTACCAATCAAATGATCTCCAAATGGAACAAATAAGATATCCACGTAAACTAGACTCCAAAAGAAAC
>NW_023347511.1:0-205 GCF_001411555.2 Juglans regia | reverse complement strand
AAACCAATTGAGCGCAGAGTGACAAAAATAAGAGGTTAGAGTCTTTTGTTCGCGGGCATCCTATGGTAATACCATGACGATTGGGTAAGTATGCCCCAACACGGGGGGAATTGGAGCAACTCTTATTTTTACCACTTTGCCCAAGCTTTGTACAAAACCGATTCAGCGCAAAGTGGCAAAAATAAGAGGTTGGAGTCTTTTGTTC
>NW_023347510.1:0-205 GCF_001411555.2 Juglans regia | reverse complement strand
AACATGTATACTTGGAGAATTATGGGGAGGTGCTGCCGGAATTTCTACTAACGTGGAAATTAGTAGAGTGACGAGATTTGTGTAATATGGAGAATATAATTTCGAATGGGATAGGACCAACTACCTTATCAAAAAAGTAATGAGAATTGGAGGCAAGACATGCATGTGAATTTTCAATATACGTGTTATTAATATCTGGATGTTT
>NW_023347508.1:0-205 GCF_001411555.2 Juglans regia | reverse complement strand
TATGTGTAAAAGCGGGGGTGAGACGGTAAATCATTTACTTTTACACTGTGAGATAGCTAAGGCTATTTGGGACGAGGTGTTTAAAAGGATGGATATGGCGTGGGGGATGCCGGAAACAGTTTTGGATGTATTGGCTTGCTGGAATTCTATCCGTGGGATGAGACAGATTAAAGCAGTGTGGAAGATGATCCCTATCTGTATTATG
>NW_023347507.1:0-205 GCF_001411555.2 Juglans regia | reverse complement strand
AACGATGCGTGACACCCAGGCAGACGTGCCCTCGGCCGAATGGCTTCGGGCGCAACTTGCGTTCAAAGACTCGATGATTCGCGGGATTCTGCAATTCACACCAGGTATCGCATTTCGCTACGTTCTTCATCGATGCGAGAGCCGAGATATCCGTTGCCGAGAGTCGTTATGTATCATGGTAAAGATGTCACCAACAACGCGCACA
>NW_023347506.1:0-205 GCF_001411555.2 Juglans regia | reverse complement strand
CCCAGAAGGTTATTACATGTTCACAGGTCGTTCTGCTGGGCAGGTATCGACAATGATCCTTCCGCAGGTTCACCTACGGAAACCTTGTTACGACTTCTCCATCCTCTAAATGATAAGGTTCAGTGGACTTCTCGCGACGTTGCCGGCAGCGAACCGCCCACATCGCCTCGATCCGAACACTTCACCGGACCATTCAATCGGTAGG
>NW_023347505.1:0-205 GCF_001411555.2 Juglans regia | reverse complement strand
TTCTAACTTGTTTTGATCAACCTCTTGATCCATGACTTATAAAGTAGTGATCTTCAAACTAAAACATCACATGGTTCAAAAAGGTGTCCTAAAACAGATCCAAGCTTCAAACTCAAGATCACATGGGTAAACATCAACCAAAACATAAATTTAGCCAAGAACATTATCACTTTGGCCTAACCGAATATCTCCTTCCATAAAATTT
>NW_023347504.1:0-205 GCF_001411555.2 Juglans regia | reverse complement strand
GGCAAGCCCCATGGCTCCCCATGGCTTGGCCCATGGCTTGCCCCAAGGCACGCCGCGACACACCCGTGGGGCTTTGCCTACCATGTCAAGCACACAAAGGGCCGACGAAGAACACCGTAGATCACACAAACTCTACAAAAGCAATCTTCCTTGTTGCCTCAAAAGATTGCAATACAACACTCACAACATGGCCCCCCAATGTTGC
>NW_023347503.1:0-212 GCF_001411555.2 Juglans regia | reverse complement strand
TGTAGAGAATTTTTCGAGATTTCAATAATGGCTGAGCCGACTCAGCCATTCTGCGTCGAAACGTTCGAACGTTTCACCAAGACATTCGACCGTACGACGTTTAAATTCCCGAGCCGTTACGGCTTCCACGTTCGAACGTTAATCGTCTTACATTCGGACGTGAATATTATTAAACGACATACGTTCGAACGTTAATATTTACTTTCGCACGT
>NW_023347502.1:0-205 GCF_001411555.2 Juglans regia | reverse complement strand
CATTCAGAGCACTGGGCAGAAATCACATTGCGTGAGCATCCGCAGGGACCATCGCAATGCTTTGTTTTAATAAAACAGTCGGATTCCCCTTGTCCGTACCAGTTCTGAGTCGACTGTTCGACGCCCGGGGAAGACCGCCGAAGCGATCGTTCCCAGTCCGTCCCCCGGCCGGCACGCGGCGACCCGCTCTCGCCGCGGGAGCAGC
>NW_023347501.1:0-205 GCF_001411555.2 Juglans regia | reverse complement strand
ATCTCTTATACTTGATATATATATTATATAAATATTAGTTATACTAATAATTATATTAGTATTAGTTATTATTAATACTATATATTATAGTATTATACTAATAGAGATATTAATACTATATCACTATTATAGTGATTAGTATAACTATATTAGTATTAGTTATAGTGATTTAGTATAACTATATAATATATTAGTATAAGTTATA
>NW_023347500.1:0-205 GCF_001411555.2 Juglans regia | reverse complement strand
CCCTCTCCCTCTCCCCCTCCGTTTCCTTCTCCCCCCCAGCCCGCCGCCGTGAGCCAGTGGTGATCGACACCGCCCAGCCCATTAGCTTCCCCACCGGCCGACGACGCTACCCCTCCGATCTCAGCTCCTCCATCGCCGCCGTTAGCCACCACGAGTCTCTCCAAGCCGCGGCCACCATTTGCTCTAGCGCCACCGTTGCGCCACC
>NW_023347499.1:0-205 GCF_001411555.2 Juglans regia | reverse complement strand
TCCGTGTTTCAAGACGGGCCGAATGGGGTGCCCACAGGCCGATGCCAGGAGCACGCAGATGCCGAAGCACGCCTTGCGGCGCGTGCTGCCCTCCACGATCGCGGCAACGACGTCTCCACGGGCATGACTACAACCCGGGCTTGGGCCGCCCCCGCAATCCGCATCGGTCCACGCCCCGAGTCGATCGGCAGACCGGCATACACCG
>NW_023347498.1:0-205 GCF_001411555.2 Juglans regia | reverse complement strand
ATCTTCTGAGAAGGGTTCGAGTGAGAGCATACCTGTCGGGACCCGAAAGATGGTGAACTATGCCTGAGCGGGGCGAAGCCAGAGGAAACTCTGGTGGAGGCCAGCAGCGATACTGACGTGCAAATCGTTCGTCTGACTTGGGTATAGGGGCGAAAGACTAATCGAACCGTCTAGTAGCTGGTTCCCTCCGAAGTTTCCCTCAGGA
>NW_023347497.1:0-205 GCF_001411555.2 Juglans regia | reverse complement strand
AATTTAGCCAAGAACATCATCACTTTGGCCTAACCGAATATCTCCTTCCATAAAATTTCATATGTTCGAAACTAACATCAAATATCTTCAAAATAACATTATAACATGTATATAAGATGCTTAGGATCTTCCAATAAAAATATCAAAGCCATTGGAAGAAGATTAAACCATAAAAGATTTAAACTTTCTCAAAACAGAAACTGTT
>NW_023347496.1:0-205 GCF_001411555.2 Juglans regia | reverse complement strand
GAGAGAGAGAGAGGGGAAGTAGGCATATATATAAAAGAAAGAAAACATTGGTTTGCCAATTTTGAAGGAAAGGGAAAAACAAGCGGAAAACCACTTTAATGAAAGAAAACATTTTAGTGTCTAGTTATTTCATTCCACATTATTCTTCCTGGCTATTAATAAACCATAAAATTAAAAAAAAAAAAAAAAAAAAAAAATTTATGGA
>NW_023347495.1:0-205 GCF_001411555.2 Juglans regia | reverse complement strand
TATTCATTTTGTTCGAACATAGGTTCTCATCGTTCGAACGGGTAATGACATGACATCAATAACGTATACAGAATACAAATAGTTTGGGATAATTATAAAATTTAAATACTTAATTATAAATTAATAAAATTAATATTCAAATTAAAATACTACTAAATCTTTAAATTAAAATATAAATAGTTAAGATTTAATAATACTTAAATAC
>NW_023347494.1:0-205 GCF_001411555.2 Juglans regia | reverse complement strand
GACAGCTTCCATAAAATATCGTTCAACCTCAGATGTACAATGCATAATATTCCTTGTTGACATGAGTTGATGATACTGCCGTATGACACGATTGCCTCTAACCCCTACAGATGGGTCAGTATCACCTGAGGGAACTGTCGATCCTGTCGGTCTCGAATGTGAGGAGCTACCAACTGCGGATGAAGGCTGAGCACTAGTACTGTAG
>NW_023347493.1:0-205 GCF_001411555.2 Juglans regia | reverse complement strand
CCCATTGAGCAAGATCAACCACCACGACCTTCTAAAAAGAGGTCGTGGACATGAGAGCATTTCACCAAAATTCCTGGTGAAATTGCGAACCCAGTGGCAAGATGTCATTATTGTGGATCACTTTGTGGATGCCATTCGAAGAAGCAAGGTACCAGTGTGTTGATAGCACATCTAAATGGTTGCCAACGATATAAGATAGCGAAGG
>NW_023347492.1:0-260 GCF_001411555.2 Juglans regia | reverse complement strand
TTATCTCGCAAGGCGGAAAAAACAAAAACGAGGGGTGCAACACGAGGACTTCCCAGGAGGTCACCCATCCTAGTACTACTCTCGCCCAAGCACGCTTAACTGCGGAGTTCTGATGGGATCCGGTGCATTAGTGCTGGTATGATCGCACCCCTCAAACTAATTACTTAAAATTCATATAATCCTTGAGCGACATACTAGCGTCCTTCCGATCCCAATCCAAACGGAGATCTGATCCAAACCCATGGCTACGCGATGGGCAG
>NW_023347491.1:0-205 GCF_001411555.2 Juglans regia | reverse complement strand
ATTTTTATAGTACTATTGACGGTAAAGGCCGAGTTACTGTTAAGTGAAGGAGAAGATTAATTGTCTCCTTTTAAAAGTGGGACCGTGTTTGGGTCTACCCATAAGCTCATCTTCTAACCTGAGCCAATTGGCTTCTTTTGGGACGATTGTTTTGGGCTTTTCTCCTAGGTCTTCTATTAATGGGCCAAATTGTGGTGGGAAAGGA
>NW_023347490.1:0-205 GCF_001411555.2 Juglans regia | reverse complement strand
CCCCAACCCCAAACACTTCTTATGATGTGTGGGGTGCGGGGAAGACATTGGCCTCCCGTGTGCTTCTGCTCGCGGTTAGCCTAAAAGTGAGTCCTAGGCGATGAGCGCCACGACAATCGGTGGTTGAGAAACCCTCGTGACCCGTCGTGTGTTGCCCGTCGCTGTGAAGGTGCTCCTCGACCCTATTGCGTCGTTCCTGCGACTC
>NW_023347489.1:0-205 GCF_001411555.2 Juglans regia | reverse complement strand
GAATGATAGGAACCAAGGTGGGCCTACTCTTAAAGATCCTTTGCAAGTTCCAGATGGGCCAATTACAAGATCAAGGAAGCAATGCAAGGATTGGTGCAATCCACCTGGGATGAAGCCAGCAAGAGCCCAACACTAAAGATGGGTCTGAAAGAAGAAGAACCAGTTTTGATCCACTTTATTCAAGCTGTGGAAGACATGACTTAAA
>NW_023347488.1:0-205 GCF_001411555.2 Juglans regia | reverse complement strand
CGCATCCAAGAGCACGAGAACGCCCACATGGTCCATGACAACCAACGTAAACTCGAAGGCTTGCATGGTAACACGTGGACAACTTCAGAGTCCAGCCAGCACCCTAAGATGAGCACCGACAAGGACAAGGGGCAACGAGAGGGACAAATTCCATCTTTGTAGGTATGCAACACAGGAACCCTTCGGTAGCCCAACATGCTATTCA
>NW_023347487.1:0-205 GCF_001411555.2 Juglans regia | reverse complement strand
TTAAGTTAAGTATGCCATCTGTTACATGTATTTCTTGTCATGTAATATTCATTGTCACATGTTACGCCATGTTAAGAAATGTTGTCTGTTATATGGTATGTCATATTACGAAATGTTGCATGTTACATGTATGACATGTTATGAAATGTTCTCTGTTACATTTATGTCTCGAAGTATGTCATGTCTGTCGTCCTACGTTCATGTC
>NW_023347486.1:0-205 GCF_001411555.2 Juglans regia | reverse complement strand
AGTAGGGTTGGTTGTTTGAATAAGGGGTGATTCTTGCATAAGTGGCAAATGTGGCAAAGGAATGTGGTCAATCTCATGTAGTGTGGGATAGGCGGTGAAGGAGGGGCTTGCATAGAGGAAACACTGGAACCATCAAAAGGATTAGAAGGTAAATTGTTAGTGGAACGCCAGTCAATAAAGGTAGATAAAATTTGATCACCAGGGG
>NW_023347485.1:0-205 GCF_001411555.2 Juglans regia | reverse complement strand
TGTTTAAGGAAAAAATGTTTGATTTGCTTGACCCAAATTCATCGATCTTCTCAAAAGTTGAATGAGCATCTTTTGAGAAGCCCACAATGCTGACAAGAGTTCACAAACAAATAAGAGAAACGATGAATTGAAGAATAAGACTCATGATGTGAGTGAGACAGAAGTTATAACAAAAGAAAATAACTCAGAAGGTCATGTTGTTCAC
>NW_023347484.1:0-205 GCF_001411555.2 Juglans regia | reverse complement strand
GGCATTACACCCCCACCCAGAAGGTTATTACATGTTCACAGGTCGTTCTGCTGGGCAGGTATCGACAATGATCCTTCCGCAGGTTCACCTACGGAAACCTTGTACGACTTCTCCTTCCTCTAAATGATAAGGTTCAGTGGACTTCTCGCGACGTTGCCGGCAGCGAACCGCCCACATCGCCTCGATCCGAACACTTCACCGGACC
>NW_023347483.1:0-205 GCF_001411555.2 Juglans regia | reverse complement strand
TTTTAAGTTTGATGGTTGGATCTTCTTTAGGACACATTTTTTAAACCATGTGATGTGTTAGTTTGAAGATCACATGTCTTTAAGCCATGGATCAAGAGATTGATCATAGTTAGTTGGGAAAATCAGTTTCTGTTTTGGACCAAGTTTAAAACCAAAAACTCCAAGTGTTGTTTTGTGTTGTTTTGGTGAGTTTTGTTTGATGTTT
>NW_023347482.1:0-205 GCF_001411555.2 Juglans regia | reverse complement strand
CCCCGACTTCTGGAAGGGATGCATTTATTAGATAAAAGGTCGACGCGGGCTTTGCACGTTGCTCTGATGATTCATGATAACTCGACGGATCGCACGGCCATCGTGCCGGCGACGCATCATTCAAATTTCTGCCCTATCAACTTTCGATTGTAGGATAGAGGCCTACAATGGTGGTGACGGGTAACGGAGAATTAGGGTTCGATTC
>NW_023347479.1:0-205 GCF_001411555.2 Juglans regia | reverse complement strand
CACTGATCAGACCAACCTCAGTTACCAAACTTCTACAGCCACTGATGGTACACAAACTAAGAAATTGGTCATCCCTCAATACAGTGAGAAGATGTTGAGGGACATGCTTGCAGAGATGATAATTACTGATGAGATGCCATTTACCACAGTCGAGAAAAAAGGCTTTCGAAAGTTTCTAAATTTTGTTGAGCCACGATTTCCCATT
>NW_023347478.1:0-205 GCF_001411555.2 Juglans regia | reverse complement strand
ATATTGATCATGATTGATAATAACTAATCACTATAAGTTTATAGTATTAATGTATTATTATATAATATATACTATTAGTATAGTAATAGACTCTAATATGGTATTAGAAAAAAATATACTAATAGTCTAGTACTAAATTACTAATGTATTATTATATAATATATAGTATTAGTATAGTAATCCTTGGCAAAATCTGTATTATTAT
>NW_023347477.1:0-205 GCF_001411555.2 Juglans regia | reverse complement strand
GGCGAGAGTAGTACTAGGATGGGTGACCTCCTGGGAAGTCCTCGTGTTGCACCCCTCGTTTTTGTGTTCTCCGCCTTGCGAGATAAATTGACAAGAAGGACCACTCGGGGGTGGATTTTTGAGAAAATCTCGCCCTGCCCATCGCGTAGCAATGGGTTTGGATCAGTTCTCCGTTTGGATTGGGATCGGAAGGACGCTAGTATGT
>NW_023347476.1:0-205 GCF_001411555.2 Juglans regia | reverse complement strand
GAAGACTTTACACAGTGACCCAAACCTCTCAAATATCCTGAACGTTGACCCATAATTTGTGTAAAAATTTCAGCATCACTTGTTGCGGAATTTTGATATGATGCGGCTTTAGCACGAAGGGCAACCATTTTATCCTGCACACAACATATAAAATTAATATCGACACAATAATTTAAATATGTTTAATTAAAAGATCGGAAGAGCG
>NW_023347475.1:0-205 GCF_001411555.2 Juglans regia | reverse complement strand
CTGATGAAGATAGTGGGGAGATAACTTGGCGAGTTGTACAAAAATTTGTTCCTCGAAATATATATGAAGCAGGAACGAGTGCAGATTACGAGAATAGTGGAGATGAAGATGACAATCCGATTGTTGAGGCATACCAGGAAGATGGAGAGCGTATTAACTTGTTTGTTGACCTCGGTGCACTCGAGTTGCTCCCCTTGTGTAGAGA
>NW_023347474.1:0-205 GCF_001411555.2 Juglans regia | reverse complement strand
CTTTTTTGCCTTCGGGAGGTTGCGAGAATCTTTTTAGCCCTCTAGTAACTTGCCGCTGCTTTTTTTGAATGGGGCTACCGCCGTTATCCTCTTTAGATGAGTTTACCGCAGATGGACGTTGGGAACGATTACCAGTGGCAGCAGCAGCTGCTGCAGCAACAGCTCTCGCAACATCTTCCGTTGTCTGCATGAAGAATGAAGCACT
>NW_023347473.1:0-205 GCF_001411555.2 Juglans regia | reverse complement strand
TCTTCCTATCCTAAGTTTAAAAACACCCTTAAAACTATCCATTAAGAAAAAGCTAATTATCAATACCAAACATTTTGTAAAAAGACCCAAACTTTTTAACAAAAAGTAAACCTTAAATCACAAGTTTTGACCTTAATAAAAACATCTCCAAGAATTTCAAAAAAATCAAATCTTACTTCTAACATATTCATAACATCATCCTAAG
>NW_023347471.1:0-278 GCF_001411555.2 Juglans regia | reverse complement strand
TTGACAAGAAGGACCACTCGGGAGTGGATTTTTCGGGAAATCTCGCCCTGCCCATCGCGTAGCCATGGGTTTGGATCAGATCTCCGTTTGGATTGGGATCGGAAGGACGCTAGTATGTCGCTCAAGGATTATATGAATTTTGAGTAATTAGTTTGATGGGTGCGATCATACCAGCACTAATGCACCGGATCCCATCAGAACTCCGCAGTTAAGCGTGCTTGGGCGAGAGTAGTACTAGGATGGGTGACCTCCTGGGAAGTCCTCGTGTTGCACCCCTC
>NW_023347470.1:0-7868 GCF_001411555.2 Juglans regia | reverse complement strand
AAATATTAATAATAAACTAATATACTTGATATATATATATATATATTAAATCTCTAATCTCTTATACTTGATATATATATTATATAAATATTAGTTATACTAATAATTATATTAGTATTAGTTATTATTAATACTATATATTATAGTATTATACTATTAGTGATATTAATACTATATCACTATTATAGTGATTAGTATAACTATATTAGTATTAGTTATAGTGATTTAGTATAACTATATAATATATTAGTATAAGTTATAATACTATAAGTTATAACGGTAGTCTATATTAGTATTAGTACGACGCCGTATTGTATAGTAGTATACTAACTAATATAAATCTATTTTATATATTATATATATATGAAAATTTATAAAAAAAAATATATGATATATATTATTATATATGAATATTAAAAAAAAAGCACCGAAATATTAATAATAAACTAATATA
This sequence comes from Juglans regia, assembly GCF_001411555.2. Taxonomy (NCBI): domain Eukaryota; kingdom Viridiplantae; phylum Streptophyta; class Magnoliopsida; order Fagales; family Juglandaceae; genus Juglans; species Juglans regia. The sequence continues at coordinate 7,414 of NW_023347470.1, read as the reverse complement.
CTTGATATATATATATATATATTAAATCTCTAATCTCTTATACTTCATATATATATTAATATATATAAATATTAGTTATACTAATAATTATATTAGTATTAGTTATTATTAATACTATATATTATAGTATTATACTAATAGTGATATTAATACTATATCACTATTATAGTGATTAGTATAACTATATTAGTATTAATTATAGTGATTTAGTATAACTATATAATATATTAGTATAAGTTATAATACTATAAGTTATAACTATAGTCTATATTAGTATTAGTATTAGTTATAGCGATTAGCATAACTATATATTAATATTTGCTATAGTGATTTTAATTTAGCATAACTATATAATAGTATTAGTATAAATATTATTATATTACACTAGCTATATCACTGATAGTATTAGTATACTAATGTCTAATACTAATATATCACTATAGTTAATAGTATCACATAGTAATATAGTATTAGTAATTAATACTATAGTGCTTTATATAGTAATTTATATATAGGCTTAAAGTGGTTTACTAATAGTATTAATATTAGGCCATAAATCTAATTATTATACTAATGTATATTAGAATTACTAATATATTTATCAAAATGAATATGTTGAGAATTTATTAGGTCAAAAAATATAATTAATACAAGATATTGTTATATAAAATTTATATGAATAATACTTTAGTTATTATACATTAGTATTATATGTTATTATAAATTTATAGATTAGTGTTTATCCATTAGTATATGTATTACAATATTACGTGTTGATGTTATTATGCATCTTAGTGTTTATAGTATATTATATATACATTAGTATTACATGCTATTATATTTATACATTAGTAATTTAGAACAACATGGTAGTAATATTGTAAATTTTTAGTAGTATTATATTTACATATAGTCATATACTAAACTATTATTAGTAAATTTAGTCTTAATATTATAGTATAAATATATTATTTAACTAGTATAAATATAAGTAATTTAGAAAAACACATATTTTGTGCATAATATATAAATTATATTATGCACAAAATACTATACAACGTAGTATATATATTATATTATAAGTTAAGTATAGTAGGAATATTACGTTCGAACGTTTGAAGTTAACGTTCGAACGTTAAACTAAGAGGCGGGAATTTTCCCGCTCGATGTTTAATATCTGTGTGATTATTTAGACGTAAGGACGTTTATACTATACGTTCAAACATCAAATCCGTCAACGTTCGAACGTTAGTCAAATTAGTGCGGGAGATTTCCCGCTCAAATATGGTAACACTTTCATGAAATGTACGTTCGGACGTTTAAGTAGTATGTTCGAACGTTTATCTATAAATTTACAAACGTTCGAACGAGAAATTGTGATACATTCGAACATATATGAGGAAAGTGCGGGAACTTTCCCGCTAGATTTCATGTTATATCATAAGAAGGGTACGTTCGAACGTGTATTTTAAACGTCCGAACGTTCTGGGCGGGAATAATTTTAGAATTAACGTTCGGACGTTTAAAGTTAACGTTCGAACGTTTAAACTAATAATTTTAGAACTTAATCAGTACGCGCACGGGAGGATGCCTATTATTTCTTTTCTCTCGTGCGCGCAACAGAAAGAGAGTTAGAGAGAGAGAGAGAGAGAGTTAGAGTGAGAGAGAGTTGAGTTAGAGAGTGAGAGAGAGTTGAGTTTTGGTAAGATAATATTTTTATTTCTTGTCTTTATTTAAATTTTATGATATTTATAGAATGTGTTTTTGTTATAGAATATTTCTAATAAGTTTGTGTTGTATTTTTTTTAAGGATTGCTTGTTTTGGGAAGTTTGAAGATTTTGATTTGTAAGAGGATATTGTGAGTGCTAGGTATATTTCTAAACTTTATCAATATGTTGTTGTGATTTGATGCTTACTCTTTATCATATTGTGATTATTGTTTGTATAGTTTGTAAATAGTTTGTGAGTTATTCTAAATATGTTGTGATATAAATTTGAAATATTGTGTTTATTATTAAAAATATATTGTCATTAGGTTTTGTTAATACATGTTTATTGCTTACTAAAGTTTAGAAATATGTTAATACAAGTGGCATGTTATTTTGTGAATATATTGTGAGTTATTGTGAATATGTTGTGATATGGATTTGAAAAATTGTGATAATAATATTTGAAATTAAGTAATAACAAGCATAAAAGTAACTCTTTAAGAATTATAATAATTAAAATTATTGTATAACCATTGAAATTTAAGTATGATAATTAGATATTTATAATAATAATTAATATATAAGTAATAACAAGCATAAAAGTAACTCTTTAAGAATTATAATAATTAAAATTATTGTATAACCATTGAAATTTAAGTATGATAATTAAATATTTATAATAATATTCGAAATTAAGTAATAACAAGCATAAAAGTAACTCTTTAAGAATTATAATAATTAAAATTATTGTATAACCATTGAAATTTAAGTATGATAATTAAAGATTTATAATAATAATTAATATATAAGTAATAACAAGCATAAAAGTAACTCTTTAAGAATTATAATAATTAAAATTATTGTATAACCATTGAAATTTAAGTATGATAATTAAATATTTATAATAATAATTAATATATAAGTAATAACAAGGATAAAAGTAACTCTTTAAGAATTATAATAATTAAAATTATTGTATAACCATTGAAATTTAAGTATGATAATTAAATATTTATAATAATAATTAATATATAAGTAATAACAAGCATAAAAGTAACTCTTTAAGAATTATAATAATTAAAATTATAGTATAACCTTTGAAATTAAGTATAACAATTAAAATTATACTTTAAAAATAATGATCTTGTACACAACGAGGGAATATAATCTTGAAGAAATGTTGAAATTTCAATTTAATTGCTTGACTGTCATAGTCTCTTCGGCCTTGAGAGTTGTCAAGGTCGGACAGTTTGTGACGGTTAAGTAATTAGACTAAAATTTAAATATTTCTTCAAGATTATTCTCCCTCGTTGTGTACAAGACACGAAACGTAGGGTCACATAATCTTCCATCCCTCTTTAGTTTAACAATATAACACTACTTGAAGGTGACATTGTTAATTTAAACAACATGGAGATATTGTTGTATGATTTTTTGCTAGATGCGTGTGACATTGCATAAATACCCTTAGACCCGTTTGGGAATCAATGTACATTTATGTGTCCACTGATTCCTGAATTGTCCAGTGTGGACAGTTTGAGATTATATTATCTGTATTACACATTTTTGTTACTCGCTACTTTCCACGTTTAATATGAAGTTTCGGTATCTTCTTCTATTGTTCTTCGGGTATATTGTTCGTAAGGTCACAATCCCGATATTTGAACATGTATACTTGGAGAATTATGGGGAGGTGCTGCCGGAATTTCTACTAACGTGGAAATTAGTAGAGTGACGAGATTTATGTAATATGGAGAATATAATCTCGAATGGGATAGGACCAACTACCTTATCAAAAAAATAATGAGAATTGGAGGCAAGACATGCATGTGAATTTTCAATATACGTGTTATTAATATCTGGATGTTTTTAGAAATGGACAAAAATTGGATGCGTCTGGACGATAGACTTGGAAAGGATTACGTACCCTATGCATGTGGAGTAAGAACTTTCATTGATTTTGCACGGGCCTTTGCTGATAGTCGTGGTTACATTAAGTGTCCATGTCGAGGGTGTAAAAATTTGTGTGCGATAGGATTGGATGAAGTAGAGCGTCACATATTTGTGAACGGTATGGATCTGGGGTATACGCGATGGGTACTGCATGGTGAGCCGTATGAAGGGTCAGCAGATGTATTGGTCGATCATCACAATTATTTACGGCACATGGATGATGATTATGAGCATGATGAGATGGAGGAGATGTTGGGTGACATTGGAGCTGGGATGTTTATGGATGAGGTTAACGAAAATGCCTCAAGTGGTGGATCAGGGACTGATTGTGAAAATTTTCCTTCACTGTGGGAAGATGCAAAGCGCGAGCTTTACCCAGGTTGTACAAAACATTCCAAAATGTCGTTTATTGTGCGGTTGCTTCACATAAAATCATTGTGTGGGATGTCGACGAAAGCAATAAACATGGTATTGGACTTATTTAACGAGGAGCTTCCCGAAGGGTCTGCATTGCCTAAGAACTTTTATGAAGCGAAACAGTTGAGAAAGGGATTAGGATTTGAGTACAAGTCCATACATGCATGCAAGAATGATTGTGTATTGTTTTGGAAGGAGAACGAGGAGATACAAGCATGTCCTGTATGTGGAGAGTCGAGGTGGAAAGGTAAGAAAAACGTGCCGGTTAAGGTGTTGCGGTATTTTTCCTTGAAACCTAGGTTGCAAAGACTATATATGTGTAAGAAAACAGCTCATGATATGAGGTGGCACGAGGAGAAAAGAGTTAAGAATGACGGGTATATGAGGCATCCGGCTGATTCACTTGCGTGGCAGTCTTTCGATAATCAGTATCCAGAGTTCGGGTTAGAAGCTCGGAACGTGCGCCTGGGACTCACAACCGATGGATTCAACCCTTTCGGGAATATGAGTACAAGTTATAGCACTTGGCCCGTTGTATTGATTCCGTACAATCTTCCACCATGGAGGTGCATGAAGGCGCCAAACTTTTTGTTAACTTTACTCATCCCTGGCCCTAGATCACCTGGGAATGATATTGACGTATTCATGCTGCCGTTGATTGAAGAGCTGAAAGAGTTATGGGAAACAGGGGTTAGAACTTATGATGCATCTAAGTCGACATCTTTTCAGATGCATGCTGCGGTAATGTGGACCATAAATGATTTTCCGGCGTATGGGAATCTTTCCGGCTGGAGTACGAAAGGGAAGTTAGCGTGTCCGACGTGTAATAAAGAAACTGCTAGTGAGTGGCTAAAATTTTCTCAGAAGTTGTGTTTCATGTGTCATCGACGTTATTTACTAGCAAATCATGCATGGAGAAGAGAATGTGCCAAGTTTGATGGGAGAGTAGAGGATAGGATTGCACCAAAAGAGTTGTCTGGAGAAGAGATAGTGGAACAACTGCAACATGTTAGAGCGAACAATTTTGGCAAAGGACGGGGAAAGAACAAGAGAAAACGAGCCGTATCAGAATTGAATTGGACAAAACGTAGTATTTTTTTTGATTTGCCGTATTGGTCGTCATGCAAGTTGCAACATAGTTTGGATGTAATGCACATAGAGAAGAATATTTGTGATAATATACTGGGTACATTGATGAGTATTAACAAAAAGACGAAAGACACGATCAAGACGAGGAAAGATCTTGAGAGAATGGGAATTAAACATAATCTGCATTTGCGGGTAGAAGGCAACAGGGTGGTCATGCCGCATGCATGTTTTACGATGACGAGGGAGGAGAGGATTGATTTCTGTAAATGGTTGCAAGGTGTGAAGTTGCCAGATGGTTATGCTTCAAATATTGGTAGATGCGTGAGTCCTGATGATTGGAAAATCAATGGATTGAAAAGTCATGATTGTCATGTATTTTTGCAGAAGTTATTACCTGTGGGAATTCGTGGGAAGCTGACATCTAATGTACGTGTCGCCATATCTGAACTATGTATGTTTTTCAAGGATTTGTGCGCTCGGGTAGTAAATCGAGATGTGTTGTCGAAATTGGAAGAAGACATTGCTACTATACTATGTAAATTCGAGCAGTCTTTCCACCATCATTTTTTGATGTCATGGTCCATTTAGCAATACATTTACCGCGAGAGGTACTTCTGGGTGGACCGGTGCAGTTCCGTTGGATGTATCCAGTTGAAAGATATTTGGGTCGATTAAAGCGCACTGTTGGGAATAAAGCCAAAGCTGAGGGTTCAATAGCAGAGGCTTAATTAGAATTGTTGTGCTCAAAATATACTTCTTTTGCAATATGTTATAACAGTGACCACATGGACAAACTTAGAACGGAAGGCGTAGAAAATATAGAGGCAAGACACGAGGAAGAATTTCCCGGATGGTTTGAAGAACGGGTATGAACTAAAATTATATATATGTTATATTGTGAAATTTTTAACTCTGGATAATAAAATAATAAATATATACTATTTCAATTTTTAGATTTTGGAACAACGTGCTCGTGATCCCGGATCAATTTCTTCTTAATTGTATGCATTGGCCCGTGGTCCCTCAAATAGAGCACTTCGATATACTGCATGCACGGTTCGAGGTTATAGATTCCATACTTTGGACCGTGAACGTAATAGAAAGACTCAAAACTGTGGTGTGTTGGTCGAGGGGAGTCATGGAACAAATGATATTGACTATTATGGTGTCATACGTGATATTATCGGATTGAAATATCTGGGTGGGTCTGTAACATATGTCTTCAAATGTGATTGGTGGGATCTAGGCGGTGGTCGGGTTTCGATACATAGGGATAATCACTTTACGAGTGTCAATGCTGCATCTAAATGGTACGAAGATGATCCATTCGTATTGGCTTGTCAAGCTACCCAAGTCTATTACTTGATTGATCCAATGAAAAGTGCTGATGAAGATAGTGGGGAGATAACTTGGCGAGTTGTACAAAAATTTGTTCCTCAAAATATATATGAAGCAGGAACGAGTGCAGATTACGAGAATAGTGGAGATGAAGATGACAATCCGATTGTTGAGGCATACCAGGAAGATGGAGAGGGTATTAACTTGTTTGTTGACCTCGGTGCACTCGAGTTGCTCCCCTTATGTAGAGATGATGTCCCACCCGTACATCTCGACCCGTCTGTATTAAATGATCATTCAATTCAAGTCAGTTTGGAGGAAGATGAAGAAGACGAGTCAGAAGATGAATACGAATCAGAATCCGGGCATGAGGTGGATAATGATGACGAAGATGTTATTGATGGAGATTCTGAAACAACTATGGAAAATTCATCTGAAGAGTAAAAGTACTAAATATTTTATTTATATAGGTGACTATAAAATATCTTAAATTTTCATAATTTCTTCTAATTAATTTTCTTTGATATAATTAATTATTTTAAAGAATGTCGCCAAAACGACAACGAAGAAATGTGCCTCCGCCAAGTCCAAGTCCTGAATCCATTGAGGACTCCCCACTCAAGGAATCCGTTCCTGAAGATCAAGCTAACACAGAAGAGAACAACAGCCAGTCGACACCTACCAGTAAGGAAATATTGTCGTTGATAATTATATATATAGTTAATACTTTTTTCTCAATAACTATATAATTATAATTATAGTATATCTATTATTATCATGTAGTTGATGCATCTGCACGTCGCGGTCGTGGCTATTCACGTGGAATCTCTCTTGAAAAAAAATAGAAGGCACGGTAAACTGAAGGTCACAATTCCCGATAATTCCACTGGAGGAGTGGATGATAGTG
>NW_023347469.1:0-205 GCF_001411555.2 Juglans regia | reverse complement strand
GGTTAGCACGGTGCCCACGGGCCATGCCTTGGCAGCCCGATGGCTTGCCTTGGCAGCCCCACTGGCATGCCCCATGGCTTGCCTTGACAGCCTGTTAGACCCCCACGTCGAGTGGCCTCAAGGAGAGCAGCACAAACCCTAACCATGGTGGGTACTAGCACCGTGGTTAACCCACAACCATGCCTCCACAGCATGCGGGCTAGCG
>NW_023347467.1:0-205 GCF_001411555.2 Juglans regia | reverse complement strand
GTTCCTTACTCTATCTGATGAGTGCCATGTCATATCTACAGCCGTTGCGCGTGACATAAATAATCGTTGTAATCTAGGTATCAATGGAAAGTGGCGGACGACCTTTTGCGGAACATTTGCCTTGTCCGATGTCCATCTTGACTCGTGGCCTATAGGACACTCGTTCAACTGCTCATTCTCTCGCCAAAATAATATGCAGTCATTC
>NW_023347466.1:0-205 GCF_001411555.2 Juglans regia | reverse complement strand
ATTCCTTGGCACGACTCAACAAAGCAGCCGTGCCGTCCTACCTATTTAAAGTTTGAGAATAGGTCGAGGGCGTTGCGCCCCCGATGCCTCTAATCATTGGCTCTACCCGATAGAACTCGCCCGTGGGCTCCAGCTATCCTGAGGGAAACTTCGGAGGGAACCAGCTACTAGACGGTTCGATTAGTCTTTCGCCCCTATACCCAAG
>NW_023347465.1:0-205 GCF_001411555.2 Juglans regia | reverse complement strand
AATGAATAGATTTTGTGTGCCTACTAGTTTTATGCGTAAGTTGCTTGTGTGTGATGGACATGCTGGTTTGTTGGGTAACCATGGTGTAAGGAAGACTTTTGTTGTGTTGCATGAACGTTTATGGAAATATCATTTACCTTTCAAAGACGTGTTATACGAACGTTTGCAGGAGTATCATTTGTATTTCATTAATTTTGCATATAAT
>NW_023347464.1:0-205 GCF_001411555.2 Juglans regia | reverse complement strand
CTGCCTTGACAGCCCCGCTCGCACGCCCCATGGCTTGCCTTGACAGCCCCATGGCAAGCCCCATGGCCTGACTTGACAGCCCCATGGCTTGCCTTGACAGTCCCATGGCATGCACAGCGAGCCCCGTGGCAAGCCCCATGGCATGCCTTGGCAGCCCCGTGGCAAGCCCCATGGCCTGCCTTGACAGCCCCATGGCTTGCCCCGC
>NW_023347463.1:0-205 GCF_001411555.2 Juglans regia | reverse complement strand
CATTAAAAATAATTAAATCATCATTTAAAAGCATATAAACTTACCCGATTCAAGCATATAGCTCTCGGCATCAACGCCAACGGTATCTAGTCCAATGGGCGTTTCACTTATCCAATTCTGTGTGCAAACGAGGGCCTCCACGATTGACGGTGACAATGAACTCCGATAAGCATCCAACACGCGACCTCCAGTGCTAAATGCCGAC
>NW_023347462.1:0-205 GCF_001411555.2 Juglans regia | reverse complement strand
TTCTGGGCGGGAATAATTTTAGAATTAACGTTCGGACGTTTAAAGTTAACGTTCAAACGTTTAAACTAATAATTTTAGAACTTAATCAGTACGCGCACGGGAGGATGCCCATTATTTCTTTTCTCCCGTGCGCGCAACAGAAAGAGAAAGAGAGAGAGAGAGAGAGAGAGAGATTTCGACGAGAGAGAGAGAGAGAGAGTTAGAG
>NW_023347461.1:0-247 GCF_001411555.2 Juglans regia | reverse complement strand
AGCAGCCCCTTTGATGATAAGGTTCAATCAACAAATTTCTTTCTTTCTCATTGTTGTAACTATGTAGCAACTTTGAATATGCTTCCTTCTCTTCTCTTCAACTTCTTTTTTTTTTTTTGGAATTTTCTTTTCTTTTCTTTTCTTTTCCTTTCTTTTCTTTTCTTTTCCTTTCTTTTCTTTTCTCTAATTCATCCACAAACAGCAATATTCAATTGTGAAAACCAACCAATTGAATTCAAACACACAA
>NW_023347460.1:0-205 GCF_001411555.2 Juglans regia | reverse complement strand
GCATTCATGCATATGGTCGGTTCACCCGCCTGCCTTTAATTGTGCATATTTATTTGTTTTGCTTTATTCTTCTCTATTCTCCTTCCTTCTCTTCTTCTCCAATCTCTCTTCTCTCCATTTCCGCTGTCTTTGGTATCAGAGCCTTAATAGACTGCCGATCCTCTCACTCTCCCAGTTGGGTACGGAGGGGCTCTCCTGCGGCAGG
>NW_023347459.1:0-205 GCF_001411555.2 Juglans regia | reverse complement strand
AATCGGTCGTGCTAGGGGCTTTCTCACGTTGGCTAGCCCTCGTGTGCTCTAGTCTACCCCATGGCGGTTGGGCCTATTTGTTTGGATGCCTCCTTTGCAAGATGCTTGTGCACGGCGGATGGTGTTATGGCACCCAGTGCTACGCACATTGTTGCTCTCGGGGGTATCCGGATGATGCTGGCCTCGCTTCCATGGGGTTTGACGG
>NW_023347458.1:0-205 GCF_001411555.2 Juglans regia | reverse complement strand
CTGACCATGATGTTCGAACCTCGATATTAAAACAAACCAATCACCAAGAGTTCAGGCCTACTACACCAAATGTCCAAGCCTAACAATGGCCTTCTCAGTCGTACTATCTTCCTGTCGTAGCGCAACCTTTAACCCGCCTTTCAATTTCGAACAAAACAAAACAAAACAAAATAAAATGAAATTCCATAAATAAAATAACATACGA
>NW_023347457.1:0-205 GCF_001411555.2 Juglans regia | reverse complement strand
CCATTAAGGAACCGGCGTCGTTTCGTTATGGTAAAAGAAAAAACAAACCCTACCCCGCCCCCGCCCCTACTTGGGGGTTCAAATGCGGGCGGGGCCCCCCGCCCCCCGCATCTGACGGACGAGATGCTCCGCCCCGTTGAACGGGAGTGGAGCGGAAGCTGGGCGGGGCAGCGGGGGCGGGGGCGGGGGCGGGGCCCCGCTACCC
>NW_023347456.1:0-205 GCF_001411555.2 Juglans regia | reverse complement strand
AATAGAATCTCAATTACTTTCTTTCCTAGGCAGCCCCAAAACAAAGTCCATAGATATATGTCTACACATGACTCACTAGGAATAGGTAAGAGTGTATACAACCCCAGTGGCAAAAGCTTAAATTTGGCCTTTCTGCATGTAATGCCCCTGCCACAAATGCGATTGACATATCTCTTCATCTTAGACCAACATAATCGTTCATGCA
>NW_023347455.1:0-205 GCF_001411555.2 Juglans regia | reverse complement strand
GGGCCTATTTGTTTGGATGCCTCCTTTGCAACATGCTTGTGCACGGCGGATGGTGTTATGGCACCCAGTGCTACGCACATTGTTGCTCTCGGGGGTATCCAGATGATGCTGGCCTCGCTTCCATGGGGTTTGACGGGCGACGACCGTTTTTTGGGCTCGCTTTCGTGGGGGTGATTCCTACATTCTCGCTTGCTTTCTAGCAACA
>NW_023347454.1:0-205 GCF_001411555.2 Juglans regia | reverse complement strand
CCAAGCACGGTTAACTGCGGAGTTCTAATGGGATCCGGTGCATTAGTGCTGGTATGATCGTACCCATCAAACTAATTACTTAAAATTCAAATAATCCTTGAGCGACATACTAGCGTCCTTCCGATCCCAAGCCAAACGGAGATCTGATCCAAACCCATCGCTACGCGATGGGCAGGGCGAGATTTTCCCAAAAATCCACTCCCGA
>NW_023347453.1:0-205 GCF_001411555.2 Juglans regia | reverse complement strand
GGCTTGGAGCATCTCCATGGGGCTCATGACTTTGGTGATCTATGGGTGAAGGCGACAATGGGGCTGGGCATCTGGCAATGCCAAAGGTAGTGGTTTATGGCTGGTGGCTACAGTTATGGGTGGTGGCCGAGAATGACAGAAATAAAGAGGGAGAGAGAGAGAGAGAGAGAGAGAGAGAGAGAGAGAGAGAGAGAGAGAGAGAGAG
>NW_023347452.1:0-205 GCF_001411555.2 Juglans regia | reverse complement strand
CGCCCAAGCACGCTTAACTGCGGAGTTCTGATGGGATCCGGTGCATTAGTGCTGGTATGATCGCACCCATCAAACTAATTACTTAAAATTCATATAATCCCTGACCGACATACTAGCGTCCTTCCGATCCCAATCCAAACGGAGATCTGATCCAAACCCATGGCTACGCGATGGGCCGGGCGAGATTTTCCCAAAAATCCACTCC
>NW_023347450.1:0-274 GCF_001411555.2 Juglans regia | reverse complement strand
TTCTGATGGGATCCGGTGCATTAGTGCTGGTATGATCGCACCCATCAAACTAATTACTTAAAATTCAAATAATCCTTGAGCGACATACTAGCGTCCTTCCGATCCCAATCCGAATGGAGATCTGATCCAAACCCATCGCTGCACGATGGGCAGGGCGAGATTTTCCCAAAAATCCACTCACGAGTGGTCCTTCTTGTCAATTTATCTCGCAAGGCGGAAAAAACAAAAACGAGGGGTGCAACACGAGGACTTCCCTGGAGGTCACCCATCCTAG
>NW_023347449.1:0-205 GCF_001411555.2 Juglans regia | reverse complement strand
GAAGACGAAGACGAAGACGCTCCTCTCCACTGCGGAAACCCTAGTCATTGTCGCCGTTCTCCGTCTCCTTTCGCCGTCGCCGGTCGCAGAAATCATCTCAGAGGTGCGTTCTCTCTCTCTCTCTCTCTCTCTCTCTCTCTCTCTCTCTCTCTCGGTAAGATTTAAATTTTAGAACTTCGTTTGGTGCTCTGTGTGTTCTCTGTTT
>NW_023347448.1:0-205 GCF_001411555.2 Juglans regia | reverse complement strand
TTCGGATTTATTTAATCAAAAAAATTAAATAAAAAAATCCCGATGTCGAAAAATTGTGAGGCTTGCTCCTACTTCAAGATATGATTTTTCTAAGCATGCCTGCAAAAAATCTCGTCCTAATTCAAAGTATTTCGATAAAAAAGGCCTTTATGTTTCCTCGGACATTTGATGTTTCCTCCTGCCGGTTGGGATTTGGCTCTAAATG
>NW_023347447.1:0-205 GCF_001411555.2 Juglans regia | reverse complement strand
CTAGAAAGCAAGCGAGAATGTAGGAATCACCCCCACGAAAGCGAGCCCAAAAAACGGTCGTCGCCCGTCAAACCCCATGGAAGCGAGGCCAGCATCATCCAGATACCCCCGAGAGCAACAATGTGCGTAGCACTGGGTGCCATAACACCATCCGCCGTGCACAAGCATGTTGCAAAGGAGGCATCCAAACAAATAGGCCCAACCG
>NW_023347446.1:0-205 GCF_001411555.2 Juglans regia | reverse complement strand
AGAAACAGATAGTTCTCAAAAGATGGTAGTGGTATTTTCAGAAACTTTCCATTATAATAATAATAATAATAATAATAATAATAATAATAATAATAATAATAATATTTAAAAGACCATAGGTACAAGCATAACTAAAACATCATCAGAAACAGAAGCAGAGGCCATGTTTACCCCCAAGGTAGGGTTGTGCATGTCTGCAGTTAAC
>NW_023347445.1:0-205 GCF_001411555.2 Juglans regia | reverse complement strand
ACAACTAGAAATAATAAAACATTAACATAGTCTCCATAAACCGTCTAAATCCATTAAAGCAAACTTAAGAAAGATAATTAACCTCCAACACCAACACTAATATCATGAGATACCCAACAACAAATCAATGCTAATCTTCTCCATAGACTCTAATACTAATCTTCAGCTGAGCCATCGATGTCATCTGAAATATTATGAAGATTAA
>NW_023347444.1:0-206 GCF_001411555.2 Juglans regia | reverse complement strand
AGTGGTAGGTTTACGTGCGGTGCCGGCATCGAGAATGAATGCTACCTGGTTGATCCTGCCAGTAGTCATATGCTTGTCTCAAAGATTAAGCCATGCATGTGTAGGTATGAACTAATTCAGACTGTGAAACTGCGAATGGCTCATTAAATCAGTTATAGTTTGTTTGATGGTATCTGCTACTCGGATAACCGTAGTAATTCTAGAGC
>NW_023347443.1:0-205 GCF_001411555.2 Juglans regia | reverse complement strand
AACCCTAAAACCCTAAACCCTAAACCCTAAACCCTAAACCCTAAACCCTAAACCCTAAACCCTAAACCCTAAAACCCTAAAACCCTAAACCCTAAACCCTAAAAACCCTAAACCCTAAACCCTAAAACCCTAAAACCCTAAACCCTAAACCCTAAACCCTAAACCCTAAACCCTAAACCCTAAACCCTAAACCCTAAACCCTAAA
>NW_023347442.1:0-205 GCF_001411555.2 Juglans regia | reverse complement strand
GGGGCTGTCAAGGCAAGCCACGGGGCTGCCAAGGCAGGCCATGGGGCGTGCGAGCGGGGCTGCCAAGGCATGCCATGGGGCTTGCCACGGGGCTGTCAAGGCAAGCCATGGGGCTGTCAAGTCAGGCCACGGGGCTCTGTTAGACCCCCACGTCGAGTGGCCTCAAGGAGAGCAGCACAAACCCTAACCATGGTGGGTACTAGCA
>NW_023347440.1:0-244 GCF_001411555.2 Juglans regia | reverse complement strand
ACTCTCGCCCAAGCACGCTTAACTGCGGAGTTCTGATGGGATCCGGTGCATTAGTGCTGGTATGATCGCACCCATCAAACTAATTACTTAAAATTCATATAATCCTTGAGCGACATACTAGCGTCCATCCGATCCCAATCCAAACGGAGATCTGATCCAAACCCATGGCTACGCGATGGGCAGGGCGAGATTTCCCGAAAAATCCACTCCCGAGTGGTCCTTCTTGTCAATTTATCTCGCAAGG
>NW_023347439.1:0-205 GCF_001411555.2 Juglans regia | reverse complement strand
CCTCTGGTGCGCGTGGAACGCGTAGGCGCGTGTCCCTCACGCGCTTTAGGAAGTCAAGAACACGTCAGGGCGCGTGAAATTCACGCGCAAGTCTTCTCTGGAGCGCGTGTGGCGCGTGTATGAGCGTGGGAATCACGCGCTAGAGACTCTACTTGGCGCGTGGGACGCGTGTCGAGAGGGGGTCTCACTCTCCGATCTTCAGACG
>NW_023347438.1:0-205 GCF_001411555.2 Juglans regia | reverse complement strand
AAGCCATGGGGCGTGCCATGGGGCTGCCAAGGCAACCAATGGGGCGTGCAAGCGGGGCAAGCCATGGGGCTGTCAAGGCAGGCCATGGGGCTTGCCACGGGACTGCCAAGGCATGCCATGGGGCTTGCCACGGGGCTCGCTGTGCATGCCATGGGGCTGTCAAGGCAAGCCATGGGGCTGTCAAGTCAGGCCATGGGGCTTGCCA
>NW_023347437.1:0-205 GCF_001411555.2 Juglans regia | reverse complement strand
TACCATATGGTAGGTATGCCATAATGGTGATGTGTTGTGTATGAAAGGAGTATACGTGGAGTGTACTCCACGTGGCAGCGACACTCCGTGTGGCGTGTCGTAGAGATAAGGATGGTTATGTGATTGATGGGCGTGGAACGTGATGGATAGTGTCGGGAACTGTGGGACAGTGTCCCGAAGTAGTTATGGCGTAGCCTGTAGTCTG
>NW_023347436.1:0-205 GCF_001411555.2 Juglans regia | reverse complement strand
TTTTTTTTTTTTTTCTTTTTCTTTCTTTCTTCTCCCTCCCGCGCCTCTCTCTCTTTCTCTCTCTCCCGTGCGTCCGCCGTTTGCCCTCGACCCGCCGCCGTTCGCCGGCGGTGGTCGACACCGCCCGGCTTCCCAGCACCCCCACCCACCGGCGACCTCCCCCTCCGATTTCCAGCCCCAGCCGCGCCGCCGTTAGCCTCCACGC
>NW_023347435.1:0-205 GCF_001411555.2 Juglans regia | reverse complement strand
TTTTTTTTTTTTTTTTTTTTTTTTTTTTTTTTTTTTTTTTATGAAGAGCCGAAAGTCACATGTCCAATTATGACTCCGTCTCAAATTTTATTGATCAACCCTCACTTGTGGCGGAGGAAAACCGTGGTTACAACCCAAAGCCTGGGGGCTACAAATAATATAATAAAACCAAAACCCAAGCCTAAAAACCAAATAAACTCAACCA
>NW_023347434.1:0-205 GCF_001411555.2 Juglans regia | reverse complement strand
AACTTTAAATAGGTAGGACGGCACGGCTGCTTTGTTGAGTCGTGCCAAGGAATCGAGAGCTCCAAGTGGGCCATTTTTGGTAAGCAGAACTGGCGATGCGAGATGAACCGGAAGCCGGGTTACGGTGCCCAACTGCGCGCTAACCTAGAACCCACAAAGGGTGTTGGTCGATTAAGACAGCAGGACGGTGGTCATGGAAGTCGAA
>NW_023347433.1:0-205 GCF_001411555.2 Juglans regia | reverse complement strand
CGTTGTTTGTGAACTGCCCCTGGATTCCCCCTTATTCTTCTCTGACCCCCTGTCATTCGATCTCCCCCTGCTTGAGGCCCCCTTAACAAGCCACTAGAGTATTCATTAGTGTTCTTCACACTCAATTTATTCCTCAACTCCTTAGAATTCAAAGCAGATTTTACATCTACCAAGGAAATTGAATTTCTACCATACAACATGGAAT
>NW_023347432.1:0-205 GCF_001411555.2 Juglans regia | reverse complement strand
ACTGCATCTAAATGGTACGAAGATGATCCATTCGTATTGGCTTGTCAAGCTACCCAAGTCTATTACTTGATTGATCCAATGAAAAGTGCTGATGAAGATAATGGGGAGATAACTTGGCGAGTTGTACAAAAATTTGTTCCTCGAAATATATATGAAGCAGGAACGAGTGCAGATTACGAGAATAGTGGAGATGAAGATGACAATC
>NW_023347430.1:0-205 GCF_001411555.2 Juglans regia | reverse complement strand
CGGTTGGGCCTATTTGTTTGGATGCCTCCTTTGCAACATGCTTGTGCACGGCGGATGGTGTTATGGCACCCAGTGCTACGCACATTGTTGCTCTCGGGGGTATCTGGATGATGCTGGCCTCGCTTCCATGGGGTTTGACGGGCATCTCCATTTTTCATTTTACATTTGGTTGGCCGCATGGTGGCCGGGCCTGTGTGTTTGTTTG
>NW_023347429.1:0-269 GCF_001411555.2 Juglans regia | reverse complement strand
ATCCCATCAGAACTCCGCAGCTAAGCGTGCTTGGGCGAGAGTAGTACTAGGATGGGTGACCTCCTGGGAAGTCCTCGTGTTGCACCCCTCGTTTTTGTTTTTTCCGCCTTGCGAGATAAATTGACAAGGAGGAGCACTCGGGAGTGGATTTTTGGGAAAATCTCGCCCTGCCCATCGCGTAGCCATGGGTTTGGATCAGATCTCCGTTTGGATTGGGATCGGAAGGACGCTAGTATGTCGCTCAAGGATTATATGAATTTTAAGTAATT
>NW_023347428.1:0-205 GCF_001411555.2 Juglans regia | reverse complement strand
ATAAAGCCTATCAAAAAGATAATAGAAACAGAAAGTCATGCCAAATGTTTTTCAGATGCATATCATATCATACCAAGTGCTGAACATATTCATATCATTTTTATATGAACAAAAATATATCTAAAACATTTTCGTATAACATGTACAAAAATCTCAGATGTCAAATTTGCACTTTTGCTTATTTAAAAAACATGTCAAATATTAC
>NW_023347427.1:0-205 GCF_001411555.2 Juglans regia | reverse complement strand
TTTTTTTTTTTTTTTTTCATCACACTTTTCCTAAGCCATTAAGATATGGTTCATTGTAGTTCTTGCTAGTTGCTTAGAAGAAACCATTGATTGTCGTCAAACAAACCACAAAAAGTATCTGTTTGTGTCAATTAAGGTCATCAATCAATAGCTTTGAAGTAACTTTCCCAAGTTTGAGTTGATAAGACATATCATAAGGTCAAGT
>NW_023347425.1:0-205 GCF_001411555.2 Juglans regia | reverse complement strand
TTTTTTTTGTAATCAATCCTAGAACAATGACGCCCTAGAATTAAATATGCAAGAAATAAAAGATAGAATAAGACCTGATTGGAAACCTTGCTCTGAATACCAAATGATATGAACCCGCAGGAAAGGAATCCCTTGAACCCACAGTCAATTTGAAAATACCCCAAGAAAGCCAAAATCAAGTCAATGGATGGAGAACCTAGACCCG
>NW_023347424.1:0-205 GCF_001411555.2 Juglans regia | reverse complement strand
TACAGAGATTATGGCTACCGTCTCTGGGTTACGTACAGAGGTTAATGAGTTACGTACAGCGATTAATGCCAATAATGCAACTCAGGTCACAGTTAGTACTCGACTGACACAAATAGAGACACAATTAGCTGCAGTCGAGGATGTGTGTAGAGACCTCGCATCATAGTTTTTATCTTTTATTTATATTTTCTTTTGTTGTAATTAT